>NC_080171.1:51644465-51944465 GCF_950295315.1 Erinaceus europaeus
AGGAGCAGTGGATTCGTAATGCAAGCACCAAGCCCCAATGGTAACACAGGGGGAAGACAGAAAGAAAGGAAGGAAGGGAGGGAGGGAGGGAGGGAGGAAGGAAGGAAGGAAGGAAGTAAAGAAGGAAGGAAGGAAGGAAGGAAGGAAGGAAGGAAGGAAGGAAGGAAGGAAGGAAGGAAGGAAGGGAGGGAAATAAAAAGAAAAGAAATACTCAACATCAATAGTCAAATTTTCTTGTTAATATGAATTCTTCATATGATGTGATGGTAATGGCACTTCTATGATCTTCCTGCCAAGCTTCACTCTAATCATGATAAAAGAAAATATAAACAAATTCCAGTAGAGGGTATCTTATAATACATCTGAATTGTATGAATCAAAACTTCAAAATTGTCAATGTCATAAAAGATAAGAAATCAAACTGTCACAGCTCTGAGTTGTTCAAGTGAAATCTAAATGTAATATGGTTTCCTAGATAGGATGCTGGAACAGAAAAGGAACATTAAGTAAAAACTATGGGAATTTGAATAAACTGTGGACTTGATTTCAAAACAATGTATGGACATTGGCTCATTAAATGCAGCAAATTCACTTAAGATGTAAATAGTAGCAGGCATAGCTTTGGAATGAAAAGGGTAGGAAAACTATAGTTGAGTTTTTCTCTATGTTTAAAACTGTTCTAAGAATTTAACTATATCTTTTTTATTTTTAAGGTTTTTTAAAAATATTTTATTTATTTATTTATTGAGAGAAATGCAGGAAGAGACACAGAAAGAAACACCAGAGCACTGCTCAGCTCTGGCTTAGGTGGTGTGGGGGATTGAACCTGGGATTTAGGAGCCTCAGGCATGAGAGTCTGTTTGCATAACCATTATGCTATCTTCCCCACCCTATTTTAAAGGTTTGTGAAGGGCAGAATTATAATGACTTTCCTTCCCCTTTTGAATGTCAGGGTGACATGTCCCAAACATATTACTAGGAACTCTGAGGGATGAGATTATGGGGACACTTTATTTTTTCTTTATCTATTGGGGGTTAATGTGTAACAGTACAATTGTTGACATATGAGTACAATTTCTCATCTTCCTGTGATATATGCAAAATAGTTTTACCCCCAATTACTTTCATTTATATTCCTTGTCCTGAAAATGAAATGTTACATTCTGATACACAGTGATAGGTTTATTATTTTAATTTATTAAATTCAGGTGTGAATAAAATCATTCATATAATCAGAAGTAGCACTATAACATTCAAGATATTTTTGTATGCATTCAGTTCTATACAGTGTATTATATATTTTGTAATATGCTTTTCTCCCCTAATATTTGTCATGGATATTTTTTCTGTATCTACATTCAAAATTACTAGAATGCCAATTCAAAGGCTCAGTAAATCAAAAATAAAATTGATAGATTATAATTCTTAGAACAGTTTTTCATATTCTTGACCAGTAATAAAACAAGCATGAGGCAGATTGGTAAGAGAAAAAGTACAGATAATTTTATTTAATAGCATATATACCTACTGTAAGTATGGAAAATTTTAGTAACTCACCATTTGTTCCTAGAGAAACTGTTAAATAATTTTGTAAATGCATAGTGCTTGGAAAAAGAACGGGAATACATATATATATCCCCCAGAGTTACCACTGGGACTATAAAAACCACTGCTCCTGGTGGACATTTTTTTCCATTTTATTGAAAAGGACAGAGAGAAATTTAGAGAGGAAGAGAGAAAGACACTTGCAGAGCAAGAGAGACTGCTTGTGAAGCATGCAGACTGAAGTTATGTTGTCTCCATACACCAAATCATTCTGAGAAGATGCATATCTCAAAATTTATGTAGAAAATTGCATCATGTTTACAAGTTACAGTGATCATAAAACAGTTCTGACCAACATTTTAAAGTTGAGAGATTAGAAACACTAATCTCTTAATTATTTTGAAAAAAGATCAATGTATCTGGCAGTGTTAGACCATATTCTTGTATAAAAATAAGTGAATAGAGTTGAGTAATTATTGCCAGAAATATTCTTTCTACTATGAACAGAGGAGCAGAATATGATTTTTACATAGTTGTTTTTTTTTTCCCCTACACTTAAAAAAATGGTATTATTAAGAGATTTGTGAAATATTTCTTGCACAGATGTCTCTTTCATGGCTAGGGAGATAGTTCAACTGGTAAGAGAGTGGGATGCTCCTGCCTGAAGCCCTCACTGAGGCCTGGCATCACATGTGCATTTCACTGTTAATGTGAAACTATCTAATATGAAATAAATAGAAAGACCATTAAAATATCTCTGGTAAAGTGATAAAAAGCAAGAAAAGGAGGACCATTTAAAAAAAAAAAAGGAAGTTGACCAACAAAATAGTCACTTGGGTAGTGCAGTTGTTTTGTCATTGTCATACCCAGGTTTGAATCTGTCCCTATCACACTGAAGGAAGCATTGGTACTGTGGTCTTTACATCTACTTCTCTGTTTCCATCTTTCTATCTGAAAAAAAAAAATTGGCTTGAAGTGGTGAAACCCCAGTCACAAAAATGGAGAAATGAATAAAATCTGGAAACATGTATAAAATTCTTTTTGGAAGTGAAAAATATATATACAATGTTTCTTGAGAACAAATTCCAAAGCTGCAGGGTTTTTCTTCCCACATCACCACTCAGTACTGGCTACTAGTGGTACCAAGGATTGAATTAAAAGTTTTATTTATACACCTTTCCCATGTTTGGGAGCTACTCTCTTCCCTGATCAAGCTTTCTGGTCCTTTTACCAGCCATGACATCATCTCCCCAGACAATAACTTGGGTCCACCTGTTTATCAAATGTTAGTCTCAGAAACAAACAAACAAACAAACAAAACACTGGTATAGTCATGGGCGCTTTGGAATATAACTAAAATAGGCCTACTAACTATCTACAAAATAGAGACCCCCAAATCTTCATCTGCAATATTCCACCCTTTAGATTCATGATTAGGCAACAATTTGTTTGGCTTTATATGTTAACTCTTCTTTCAGCCACCAAGTTCCAAATGCTAACATGATGCCAACTGGACTTCCCTGGGCAGAGGACTTCACCAATGTGTCCTGGAGCCCTGCTTCCCCAGAGCCCCGCCCCACTAGGGAAAGAGGGAGACAAGCTCGGAGTATGAATCTACCTGCCAATGCCCATGTTTAGCAGGGAAGCAGTTACAGAAGCCAGACCTTCCACCTTCTGCACCCCATAATGACCCTGGGTCCATACTCCCAGAGGGATAAAGAATAGGAAAGCTGTCAGGGGAGGGAATGGGATATGGAGTTTTGGTGGTGGGAATTGTGTGGAGTTGTACCCTTCTTATCCTATTGTTTTTATCAGTGTTTCCTTTTTATAAATAAAAATTCTAAAAAAGTTTTATTTAGTGTGCTAAGAGTACATCAAAAACAACTGAGGAAAATGCTTGATAGAATGACAGAGTAAAGGCTGGGAAACATATTAGGTGGCTTAAATATAAGGAAAGTAAAATAGCATACATCAAAGATTACTCCTTTTTGAAAAATAAAGATTAAAATAGATTAAATTTGTTTATTATTTTTAATAAGGAAAACATGGAAAAAATCACTAAAGGATAATATCACCTACTATTGTTCCTGAAAAAAATGTTTTTCTCATAGTCCATACTAAGAATAATTAGACAGGATAAGGTTCTCTAATACTTTAAAATATGTTTTGTTTTTTAAACATTCAAATATTTTTACTAGGGGCTAATAGTTTATAGTACAGCTGTTGACAAGTTTCTCTAAATTTTGTATGAGGCTGTTTTCTAGTGTACTGAATTCATATTGATAATATTAGAATCATCAGATTTGATTTTTTTGCTATAAAACAACAAAAACCTTGTTTCACTATGACTTCAGAGGTTTATTTTGTTGTAAGCAGGTGGTTAATCTGAAACAACTTAATATGCATAGGTTTTAATGGTCTTAAATATATTGTGTCAGAATTCTATATATTGCTTGTTTGCAAAAGCAATTGTCCTTTAAGTTTAATTTTTCTGTGATTTCTCTTCCTACAATGTGTTGTTTGCTATTCACAGTATATCTCAAAGTATATCACAGTATATCTCAAAAGAAATTTTGTGTACTTTACTGACATTTAAAATATCAGAATTCTTTGAATTGTTATTATTTAAGTTATGATACATTAAACACTAACTAGACCTACAATGCTGTTAGCTTTCTTTTTCCAAGTTTTATCAATAGTATTGGATGACTCTTGGGAATTATGTAGTTTTGTGAGGTAATACATATGTATGTAGTCATAAATTTGAAATAATTTATAGATGATTGGTGACTGTCATATAATATTGCTTTCTATTTTTTCCATAAATCTATATCATAATATTATTTATGGAAATATTTTAGGTTTATAGTTATTTTAAAAATAGTGTACTAGGAACACTATTGGTAGAAATTTAACTACTGCTAATTTATATTTTCTTATTAAGTAAATTTCATTCTTTAAAAACATAACTTACATACTATACTTGCATATGTATGTAAATGACACTCAAAATAAATATACATGTATATTTGCATATATACTTCCTTCTTAGGTATCACAACACCCATCTTTATCAAGCTTAGAAACCTTAATGGTCTCACAGAAGTCTGAAATTGAGTATTTACAGGAGAAACTGAAAATAGCAAATGAAAAACTGTCAGAGAACATAGCTACCAACAAGAGCTCCTCAGAGAAGAGCATCTTGACATGTGCTGAAGGAAAACATAAGGTAGGGGCATTTTGTCATCTTGAAAATTTGTCAGAATGATTGGGAAGGCAAGAAATGGAGAAATTTAAAAGTGAATGGAAACATTTACATCTCTGCATATCTTTATGGGATCTTTTAAAAATATCATATGCCAAATGTTTGAGGACTTGGGGGCATAGAGAGTTTTCCCTTTTTAAAGACTCAGTTATACATTTAGTAGTTATATACTTGTTTTATATCAAGTTAGCATTCATATATTAAGAATTTTGGTAAATATCTTTTGTCTAATCTATAGGAAAATTTAAGTAAAATTTTTTTTTTTAATTAAGTTTATTTATTTTCCTTTTTGTTGCCCTTGTTGTTTAACATTGTTGTGGTTATTAATGTCGTTGTTGTTGGATAGGACAGAGAGAAATGGAGAGAGGAGGGGAAGACAGAGAGGAGGAGAGAAAGACAGACACCTGCAGACCTGCTTCACCGCTTGTGAAGCGACTCCCCTGCAGGTGGGGAGCCGGGGGCTCGAACAAGTAAAATTTTATATTAGTTATTTTAGTCCTTGATTCAAATTTAATGGAAAGGAAAAAATGTCTTTATATTTCTTTTCTGTTAATATATGATATTAAAATACTGTCCATATATAACATAAGCGATAAACTACAATTTAACATTAGTTTATGTAGGTATAGCTCTTTATTTGTAAGCATGACAATGGAGACTTCATAGCATGTTTTTCTTTTTATTTATATTTCAGCTTTTTTTTTCTACATTATTTACTAGTGTTACTATTAAGCTGAAAAATTCTATGACCGTTGGATAGTAGGATGATTTCTTAAGAGTATTTGGGAGTTGGGCTGTAGCGCAGCGGGTTAAGCACAGGTGGCGCAAAGCACAAGGACCGGCATAAGGATCCTGGTTCGAACCCCAGCTCCCCACCTACAGGGGAGTCGCTTCACAGGCAGTGAAGCAGGTCTGCAGGTGTCTATCTTTCTCTCCTCCTCTCTGTCTTCCCCTCCTCTCTCTATTTCTCTCTGTCCTATCCAACAACGACAACAACAATAATAACTACAACAATAAAACAACAAGGGCAACAAAAGGGAATAAATAAATAAAATAAATATTTAAAAAAAAAGAGTATACTGAAAGTATAGTAGTTTTAGATAATTGAAATGACATTTCCCTCAGAGTAAGTTTTGGATTATCTTTATACACTTGTTACTTCAGCAGTAGAAAAATAACATTTTTGTAAAAAGGCAACCATGTTCTCAAGATAATTGTTTTCAATTCTTTCCATTTTATTTATATAAATAAGAGCAAACTGTCTTAATAAAGAAAACACTTAAAATTAAACCCATGTTTCTGTGGTACTCATGCTTACTTCCTCTAATAGTTATTGGAGAACAAGCTATATATATGCAGTTGATGTAACTGAATTGTGTTTTTTACCATTTGGAGTTTTTTCTCTTCATGATTTTTATTTAAATGAAAAAAAAAACATTTCTAAATTTGAGTACTAAAATCATTTGACCTCATTTGGATGCTTGCTGTATTGTTGATGTCTCATTGCTTTTTAACAAAAATCAGGGAAATGAGAGGTGTATTTTCAACAAAAAAATTCTTTCATTTTCATAAGGGGATGCAGTAAGTATGAGCAATATGTTGCCCAGCTTAATAGTTAATTTCACATATTCATTCTCCAGATTGGTATATGAAGCTGTACATAATATAAACACACATTCTTGTCTCTAGTTAGCCACATTATAGTTAATGACCATATGGTCATTATGTTATAAGATCTACTGTCTGTTGTATTTATATTCCTCAAGCATATTGTTCCTTCAACTTCACAGTGTGTTAAACTATTTCAAAGGGAAAAAAATCCTTTCCCTCTTGTTTCTGGTTGTCCTATCAAGTGTAACCTTGGACCCTTATAGAGCAATTAGACCAGCCTCTATCCCCTCCTTTGTAATGAGGTTTCTTGCATTTCTGAGTCTATAACCCTTTAGTCTTCCCTAATGGGACATCATTATTCTGAAAGAAACAATGTAAATGTAAATGAATATTCTCATTAACGAGTCACAGAGAAACCTTTAGCAGTAGCACTGTGGTAATTCCGCTTGTTATTTCTCTAGTATTCCATGCAGGATTTTTTTTAAATACTTCATTATTAGTATTCAAAATTACTTGTTCTTTAATTTTACATGTCTTTCATAATCCACTGTTCCAACTAGTTCAACCATGTCCTTGTTTTACTCTCCAGGAACCACCTGTGAAACGTTCAAGGTCTTTGTCCCCAAAGAGCTCTTTCGCAGACTCAGAAGAGCTAAGGAAGCTGAGGAAAGCTGAAAGAAAGATTGAAAACCTAGAGAAGGAACTACTACTAAAGGTGAACTTTAAATCATTTCTAAGTAAAAACCTTGCAAGGATAAAGGTAAACCAAAGTAAGCATTCGTCTCATAAGTTACTGTCTCCTAAATTTAATTACATAAAGTTTTCTTTTCTGAGAGTCAGAAAGAAATAAAAAAAATCTACTTAAAAACTAAATATTTATTACTCTAAAATTATTTTTAAATACTCTGGCCATATCAGTAAATGGGAAAAATTTCTCATAGATTTTCAGTGGCAAAACTATTGAAATAACCAGTATAAAGATATTTCCTTATGGCTCTTTATATATAGCATTTTAAAAAAAAAAGTTAAAAACACATCTTAACTCAGGTCACTTAAAGTTATTCCTTATCAATAAATTACATAGTTTAATAGCAAATACATTACATTTCCATTTAAATTGAATAATCCTAAAACCACATAACACTTAATCATTGTTCTATCAATGTAGGACTCATATACCTTGAATCATCTGGGGAGATAGCACAGCTATAAAACATCAGACTTCCATATTTCTTAGGCTGCAAAGAGTTGAGGGGGAAAATCCATTATTTTCTTGAATTGCATTTAATTTGTCACATTGGTTTTCACAAAGAATTGGGACATGGTGATCAGATATCACTTGCTTTATTTATGATAATGAAAATAGCATGCACATGGACTTGCACTTGTCAACTGAAGAGAATGGCAATTAGTTGATTTAGTTTGACTTTATATCCCAGCTTCTAGCAAATGTTCTAGGTTTAGTCCCCAGCATTTGCAACATTATAGGCCAGAGTGGAACCATTTTCTGAGTCCTCCCACCTTGTCTCTACCTATATCTTGAAAAAGAAAATGTCTTTAAAATTTTCCCTATTAAAAGAAGTCATATACTTTGTCCAACCTATTTTTGAGAGTTTATACTTTCCAAGTCATGAATTCTCTTTCTCAGAACTATTTTTTGTTACTATTTTGATTTTTTTTTCTGAGAATTCAGTACAACTGAACTTGTCCTTATTTATTCATTACTACTCGAAGTCCTGTAATATTATTTTTGAGATTTAGCCTTCAAGTTTATTGCAAATAGTTTTATGACATCTGTTCATATGCTTAATACTTTATATATGACTAAAATCCAATAAATTTAAAATGTAGATTCTGTGTCATATAATATAGATTACTTTTGGGAAGAAAAAACTTTAAGATTATGTGTGGTCTAGAGCAAAATGTGCCTTAGAGGTATAGATAACCATGACTACCGTTCATTTTTGTATTTTCATTAAATATTAGGTATAATTTGTGTTTATTTATTCAGAGTTAAACTTTGTGGCCCAGGAGGTGGTTTACTGGGTAGACTACTAGATTTGCATGCATGAGGTCCTAAGATTGGTCCCTAGCAGTACCAATACCATAGTAAGTCTCTAGTTCTCTGTCTCTCTGTGTTTCTTTCTCTATATCTTCCCTTCTTACCCTCTCCACCTCCCTCCAATGAATAGTAAATACAATGATTATTTTAAGTTAAACTATTAGTTCTAATACAAAGGAAAACAATCATCTATTATTTCTATAAAATATAAGATGAACTCACCTTGCTAGCATTTAACTTATTTAAGTTTTATGCACCTAGAGTTATCTGTTCATTCGTTTGTATAGTATATCAGTATTCTGAAATTTCTGTCTATCTACCCATTTATCTGGAGAGATACTTATTTGCTATAAGGAACTGACTGATGGGATTATCGAGTCTGAAAAGTTTAGAATCTACAGTTGTCCAGATGACTAGCCAGATGAAGTTAATTTCAGTCAACTTCAAATGTCTGAAAACCAGGAAAAATAGTAGTATAAATTCCAACTCCAACTAGAATCTTAATCAAAAGGCAGGAAGGAGATTGATATCCCAAGTCAAAGTCATTCACACAAGAAGAAAGATTTATATCTTACTCAACTTTTTGCTTATTAAAACTTTAAGTGTCTTAAGCTAGAGTCCTTTATTCACATTGGGTGAATAGCCTATTTATTCAGTGGGTTAGTTCAAATGTTAGTCATAACCAAAAACTCCAACCAGACACACCCAGAAATAATAATTTATTAAATATCTGGCTGCTTAGTTGATACATGAATTTAACATACACATATCCCATTTAATTGTAGGATTAAATAAGAATCATCACTCATTTGAACCCAGAAATGTCTTTGCTATTTGTTTTTATCAAAAAGAACTAGAGTGATTCAGGCATTTTTAGATCTGTTCTCTTTCACTTAAATATCTTGTTCCAGAAAAAGTCTCAGAGGTATTATACTAATTCCATGTATTTTTTTCTAATGTTTCTTGGGTGAAATCACCTCATTTATTTTCAGAGTAAAATTCTCTTATGCAAAATTTTTTATCCTCCTTTTTTTCCAGAATTCTTTCTTCAAGTCACTTCATGATAATCATGAATTGTAAATGTGTTTTTTCATCTGCAAGACTAGGGGCAAATAGGAGCACTTTTTTCTCTTTTTTAAAAAAATTTATTATCTTTATTTATTGGAGAGAGACAGCCAGAAATTAAGAGGTTAGGGAGAGATAGCGAGGGAGAGAGACAGAGCACCTGTAGCACTATTTCACCACTCACAAAGCTTTCCTCAGCAGAAGCGGGGGTGCGGGGGGACCTTCCCTGGTCCTTGCACACTGTGACATGTATGCTCAACTAGGTTTGCCACCACCCAGCCCTGTAGCAAAGTTTTATTTCTTTGTATTTAATCATTTAAAGTTCTTATTATAAATAATAAAATGGTTGAATATAAAAGCTACTCTATTAGTGTATTGCACTAATGTAAAAGACTCAGGGGTGGGGGGAGGGTTATGCATGTAGGAACTATTGTATTTTACTGTCAACAGTAAACCATTAGTCCCTCAATAAAGAACTTTTTTTTAAAAAAAGTCATTATATGGCACCAAAGTAAAAGACTCTAGGGTCAGGAGGAAGTTCGGGTCCTGGAATATGATGGCTGAGGAGGACCTAGTGAGAGTTGAAGTATTATTTGAAAAACTGAGAAATGTTACATATAAAAGAATTTTACTCTGAAAATAAACGAGGTTATTTCACCCAAGAAACATTAGAAACAAATACATGGAATTAGTATAGTGCCTCTGAAGATATAATTCTCCTGTGTTGGACTGCAATATTTTTATTATTGCTATTATTAAGGTACACATGCGTTTAAGCTAATGATACCTGATGGAGACTTGGGGAGGTGAGAGAAAGTGCACCTCAAACCCAGGTTCAGATTAGATTGTCTGATTCACAGAAATGATTTCAAGGGTAGAGTCAACTGTAAATAGCAGTAGGTTGAGATTTATTAAAAGGTGAAGTGAAAGCACACACTCAGGATATACTGGTGGATTCTCAAGTGAACTGTGACCTGCTAATTTTAGGGGTTTAGTTGATGTGGAGTTTTCCTGTGATGGGCATTTTCTTTTTTCTTTTCTCTTTATTTTAAGGACTGAGACTGAGAGAGAGTGAAAGAGACCATAGTACCAAAATCTCATTCAGTGTATTAGAGATGAGGCTCAAACTTACGTCATTCACAGAGAAAAGCAGCACACTTTCCAAGTGAGGTATTTTGCTAGCCCAGGTGAGGTGTTCTTGTTGTTGTTTTAGTGATTGAACGATTATGATTTATTAAGGAGATGGAATAGGTGGCATTGCTTAGAAAAGATGAAATTATCCTGGAATGGAGAGTCCACCTTTTTTTAAAAAAAATTTCTTTTAAATGATCTTACTGTTTATTTTATTTATTCCCTTTTGTTGCCCTTTTTAAAATTGTTGTTGTTATTGATGTCGTTGTTGGATAGGACAGAGAGAAATGGAGAGAGGAGGGGAAGATAGAGGGGGAGAGAAAGATAGACACCTGCAGACCTGCTTCACTGCTTGTGAAGAGACTCCCCTGCAGGTGGGGAGCCAGGGGCTCGAACTGGGATCCTTAAGCTAGTTCTTGTGCTTTGCGCCACCTGCGTTTAACCTGCTGCACTACCGCCTGACTCCTGAGTCCACCACTTTTATAAGCTTATTTACCGTGTTCAAAACTGTCAGAATATCTTACTGTCCTGACCCAGTGGGTATGGAAGTTTTGTTACAAGGAGGCTCATTGTCACACAATAGACATACTGTCATCTTAGTCCTACTGGTTCCCCTCTGATTTTATCTTACACTTGGATCTTAAGGATGTGGCCAGGTCTTACGTTTAATAAGTTGTTTTCTATTTCTTATTAGGAAATTATATACAGTTTTTATATTTTCCTAATATACTCTGGCTTGATTCATTTTGATAGGAACTAATATCTTTTTGTTAGTTCCATAGAGCTGTTTTGGCTTTCACAAGTATCTGAGAAAAACAGAATTTTTTGATTTCAAAATTCTGGAGGAAATAAGAGACCAAAATCAAGGTGTCATCAAGATTAATTCTTTATGTTTGTATTGGTTGTGGGGAGGGTTATTTAGTAATCTTGGGAATTCCTTAGCATTCTCCTGTGTCTCTACATCATCTTCTGCCTATTCATTTCTCCCTTCAGTGTCTGAATTTCTTCTTTGAAGAAGAACTTCAATCACATTAAATTATTATGCACCCTAATAACTGTATTTAAAATTTATTACCGCTATAAAGTTACTGTCTCCAATTAAAATCACAGTCAAAGGTAGTGAGTGTTATATATATATATATATCCCCAGGGTTATCGTTGGGGTCAGTGCCTATACAACTTCAACTTCACCATCCAGAAGGCCATTTTTTTTCTTTTGTATGTGTATGTGTATGTGTATGTGTATGTGTATGTGTATGTGTGTATGTGAAGGATGAGCAATGGGAAGATAAAGAAGCAAAGAGAGAGAGACAGAGATGGAAGGAGAAACAACTCAGCATTGTTCCACCTCTCTTGAATCTTTGCCCCATGTAGGCATTTCCATGTGGTGATGGGGGCTCATGGTAATGTGTGTATTGTACTAGGTGTGTCACCTACTGACTCTGGGTAGTGAGGTTTATGTTATTTCAACCCATAACAGTAACAGTGTGTTAGAATTGATGGTACTTCTCTTTTTGTAGGCAGTATCCTATTAATACATGTTGAGTTTTTGTCATGAACTTTTCTACATTGATATTATGTTATTATTCTATTGAGCAGTGCTCTGCCAAGTTAGTGGCAATATGTCAGACATATTTTCTGTTAACTTATTGTAAACAGTAGATTAAACCGTTGTTTTTCTGTTCACCTTTAATATATTGTGAATCTGTTGAAAGTTATAGATGCAATATTTCTTTAGCTTATTTAGTATGTTATACCTGTTAATATTTACCCAAAGATTTTGTACCACAGAAGATACTGTCACACATGTCACTTAGAGAAGATAAATTCTATGTTTCAATACTAGTTTTAGGGTGCCACATCAATTACTAGGTGGACTTAAAAGAGAGAAAGAGAAGGGTTTTAAAAAAATTTTTTTTAATTAATTTTTTTATTTTTGAGAGAGATGCAGAGAGAGAGACACACAGAGAAACACCAGAGTACTGCTCAGCTCTGGCTTATGGTGGTGTGGGGGATTGAACCTGGGACTTAGGAGCCTCAGGCATGAGAGTCTGTTTGCATAACCATTATGCTGTCACCCCCACCCGAAAGAGAAGTTTTACCGATATTCCATGGGATGTATGTTTATACACTTTAGAAGTGAATTTATTCCTTTTATTATTGCTGTGTTCACAAATAGGATTCTAATAGTATTTATAAATTGCATACAAATATTAGCATATAATTTTAAGACTCAGGCAATTTTTGTGTATGGTTGTATATATAATCAAAATAGGTGACCAATCTTGTAATAAAAACACAAGTAGTAATACAGAGATAAAGTCTATTAATATAAATGAGTATTCTACCTTATCAATTGGTATGAATTGAGAGAAGAATGCAGCAAAGTGAGCTCCTTCCCAGAGCTTCTAGGATTGGGAGAAATATGGTTTTTGTAGAGAATGGGGAAGGTTCCTGCTGTCTTAGGGTTTAAGAAGACAATATATAGTTATTGTTATAACCACATTATTTGGAAATTTGGTTTACTTTGAAAATCCTATTGTTAGGATTTGCTCTGTCATACAAGACCTCATCATACTTTATGTCCTTTTATGCTGTTTACATATAGCTGTATCTTTTTTTAAAAGATTTTATTTATTTATTAATGAGAAAGATAGGAGGAGAGAGAACGAACTAGACATCACTCTGACACATGTGCTGCTGGGGATCGAACTCTGGACCTCATGCTTGAGAGTCCAAAGCTTTATCACTGAGCCACCTCCTGGACCACATAGCTTTATCTTTTAAAGTGACACAACCAGTTGCTTCTGGTCTCCCTGGTCTAAGATTATAGGTGATTTAATATTTCAAAGAACATGTCATTATTAGAAATGGATTAACAATTTGAGCCCACTGTTTAAATTCAATCTGATTACCAATTTGAAGTCTTAAATGCTTAGAGTAAAGGAAAGTATACTCATTTGGACCTGCCATATGACTGAGTAATTCCTCTCCTGTCCTATGCTTTACATTGGCTTGTTCTAGCCCTCCCCCTCCAAGAGAATTGGATGAGTCCTGTTAATTTCACGGGCCTGCTTGGCCCCGCCCGAAGGGACCCTGGGAGAGGGTTCCTGAGTCCGAGAGTTCCTGAGTTCCAGTGACAGAGTTTCTGAGTTCTGGAGTTCGAGAGTGCGAGAGTGCGAGGGTGCGAGAGTTTCTGAGTTCGAGAGTAAGGGAGAGGGTTCCTGAGTTCCAGAGTAAAAGAAAGAGTGCTTGCGCCGCCGCAAAGAGACAGCAGAGTTCTGTTTGGTGATTAGTTTGTCTTAGTTTGTGAATCGTTGTTCCTGAATAAAGAAATACAGCTGCCCTGCCCAGCCGTTGTCTCCGCGTCTCTGTTCACCACCGTGAAGCCAGCCCGGCCCGGCAAGAGCCTCCGAATTTTAACAACAAATGGCGCCCACGTGGACCTGACCTGCGCATCTCTCAGATAAGTAAAGACAATTTGGCTACCTATGCACGATGGCCTTCTCTTCTGCTTGTGAAGAGATCTCCAAAGGCCTCTGCTCTTTCTTCACGAGACTGTTTTGCTGTTTCTGGAACATTTATCTCTGGACCACTCTGTGGTTTCCACTCGCTCGAGCGAACTCAGAACAGCCAGCGGGAAGAGCCAGCGGGCGGGAGGCAAGGCGCGGAGCTGCTGTTTCCACCTGGTCAAACAGCCAGCCAGCCGGCTGCGCCCAGACAACCCCGCGCACCGCGCCAGCAACCCCGCAGCCCCGCAGCCCGCAGGAGGCCTACGCCAACATGCTGGAGCCCGATGCCAACATGCTGGAGCCTGAGGCCAACATGCTGGAGCCCGATGCCAACATGCTGGAGCCTGAGGCCAGCCCACAGGAGCCGGCTCTCCACCGCGTGGTGCAGGGCACTGGACGCGTGATCCCTCCACGCTGCTCGGCCACTGCGAACAGGGCAGCAGACATGGCAGGGCCATGGGGCAGGGCCGCGGCGTTCTATCATGGCCGCCACCCCTGGGCACCTAGGCTCACGCCTTCTACAAAGATGGCCTGCCTGCCCTCTTTCTATGAATTCTGGAACCATCCCGGGCCTCCCGGACCCCCAGGCTCCCTGCCAAAACTGGGCACACGAGATCTCCAGCCGCCGGTCCGGTCTGAAGACAGACAAGCTGGAGCACACAGAGATTTGTGCAGAGATCGCAACCTGCAATTCCTAGAAGTGGAGCTGCGCGGGAAGCCACCTCCGGATGGTGAACCCCCCCCCAACAACTAAGACAGTACAGACTTAAATTCGTGTTTAAAATGACATGTCTTCGTAACAAAGGTTTCTCTCCTCGTGTATTAATGACTATGTTTATGTGTATGTTTAAAGTTTGGTAAACAGTAGCTTTAAGGCTAAATTCTTACTAGTCAAAGATAAATGAAAAAGGTTTTCAACGTAATTCTCATAAAGATAAAAATTAACTTACATTTAAAGTCTAAGGTAAAATTAGTTAACAATCAATATATTTTAACTAAGTTGGTCTAAACAAAAGGTTAAATAGACTTGTTGATATGTAAAACACTACCTATTAGAAATGGTAGATCGCACAATGGCTATGCTAATTATTCTCATGCCTGAGGTTTCCTCTCCGGCCCACATCTAGGGTGTGTCTCCATCTTGAATGGGTGTAACAAAAGGTTGTTGATATGTAAAAGTCTCAAATTCCTTCTCTATTATAAATGTTAGATCGTGCAGTAGATATGCTAATAACAAGTTTTGTTTCATAGTAAGTAAGTTGTAGCCAGCTGCCTTTGGGACCCTAGGCCGTTCCCCGCCCCCATGCAAATGCCCGTCGAGGCAAGTAGCCCCCCAGAGGCAAGAAATGTTTTTTTTTCAGATATGGCCCCCTCAGGCCTTCCCTTGGCAACATGCTGGTTTTGGTTATATATGTTTCTGTTCACCCCACACCCTTGATACTATAGTCATTTAGTTAAAAAGAAAAGGGGGAATTGTCGTATGCTTTACATTGGCTTGTTCTAGCCCTCCCCCTCCAAGAGAATTGGATGAGTCCTGTTAATTTCACGGGCCTGCTTGGCCCCGCCCGAAGGGACCCTGGGAGAGGGTTCCTGAGTCCGAGAGTTCCTGAGTTCCAGTGACAGAGTTTCTGAGTTCTGGAGTTCGAGAGTGCGAGGGTGCGAGAGTTTCTGAGTTCGAGAGTAAGGGAGAGGGTTCCTGAGTTCCAGAGTAAAAGAAAGAGTGCTTGCGCCGCCGCAAAGAGACAGCAGAGTTCTGTTTGGTGATTAGTTTGTCTTAGTTTGTGAATCGTTGTTCCTGAATAAAGAAATACAGCTGCCCTGCCCAGCCGTTGTCTCCGCGTCTCTGTTCACCACCGTGAAGCCAGCCCGGCCCGGCAAGAGCCTCCGAATTTTAACAACACTCTCCTAGGGATATACCCCATAGCATCCAACCAAAAAGATATGTGTACACCTATGTTCATAGCAGCACAATTCATAATAGTCAAATTCAATAAATAAATAAAAATAAAAAATGATGAGTTTAACAGGTAGTTTACTGGGTAGAGTACATTCTCTGACTCCTCGGTGGGCACATTGTTATAATAATCTAAATTTGGATCATGATAATAATGATGGATCAGGCTAACTCACAAGTAGAACATGTTCCTAACCCTTTCACCATCAGTGGCTTAATCCCCAGCACCACATGGGAACACCCTTGATAGCAGCAGGGAAGCTCCATGGATGTTTTTGTAGTACTATAGTACTATAGTATCTCTTCTTCTCTCTTTCCTCTCTGTCTTTCCCTCTGGCCCCTATAACCTTCTCCTTCCCCCACATTAAAAAAAAAAAGAAGAAGAAATCTTCAGGAGGTTGTTCGGTGGCATTTCTTATGTACCAGTTCTTGCCTCATACCTGACACTACGTAATAAATAATTAATTAATTGCCAGAAAAGTCATGACGTACTTTTGCATAGAAGAATACATTCTAACTTTTCTGACAACTCAATAAATAAAATTGAAATTCTGAAGGTTTGGTGAAGAATCACTTTTTTTGAGAAGCGTGTTTTAAAAATGATATAAGTACACCCTCTGAAAACTGAAAAAAAAAGAACTGAACTATATAAGTTAATTTTATGCTTATATCTAACACAGACATGTTCTCCACTAAACAGATTTAGAAGTCATTAACTAAAATTGTTTGGCCTCCCAGAAGTCCTTGTTTAACCCAATAATGTTGGAACTATATAGTTTATGGCCTCTTTAAAAGTTCTAAGCCCAGTTGTCATATTCCAATTCTTCATAATACAGCCTGAAGTTTAAATATAGGTCTGATATATGTCCAAACTGTTTTTCTTCTATGTAATCTCTGTGCCTGGAATTCCTAATCTACAGAGTTATTCTTACTATGATTTGTGCCCTTTTTCTAGAACAGTCATGGCTTCTATTTGGATAAATTTTTGTTTTGAAAAGAAAAATAAAATCTGTAAGATTGGTTATTATCCATTTGTGTGTATATGAATTAATAACAGGAAAATAAGTGAAACTAATTTGATGTCAAAATTTGAAATTAGTTAAGCCATTATTAAAATTGACAGTGAGTGGTTTTCATTTATCAAACCATTCCTGTGTCGAGCATATTGTTTCTTTTCTTCCTGAGTAGTATGAACTCATTTGCAAAGTATTTTCTTTCACATTTCATACTTAGCAGGGTAATGCTAAGTAATTATTTCCAACATTATATTATTCCTTAAAAAAATAATAACTTGTGTACTTGCTTTTTTGTGTTCTATAGAGCCAAGAAAATGATGAGCTAAGAGATGCCCATGAAAAACGCAAGGAAAGGCTACAGATGTTACAGACCAACTACAGAGCAGTAAAAGAGCAATTAAAACAGTGGGAAGAAAACAGTGACATGTGAGTTACTTAGCTCATAAAGGCATTTCCCTAAATATTAAATGGATTGGCGTAGTATCATATAGGTGTTTTAATGGATTTTGTTTGAATTAAAAAAATGTTTGGTAGTAAGATCTTTAGTACGAATTTTAATAGATTATGTAATAAATAAATGCAGAGAAATATGCTAGCAGTCACTATAGGTGCTCCTATCATTTGCAGAAATCATTAGTTAAGTTAATGTTATAAATCGGTTTATTTCAATATTAATAAAGTATAGCTGAGGAAAACTTACTTCATGTCCATATGATGTAAAAACTGCTTTAAATAAATAAAACTCAAATGCTGTAATATTCATAACTCAAAAGAATTTATTTTTTAATTGAAAGACCAAAGAAATAGGAATTCCCACATATAGTTGTCTGTCTTAAATTCACTTCTACCTAGTATGCAGTTTGAAAATCTTTACTATCCATCAGCTTATTCTGCAGCTTATTTGAATGAATTGGTGGTCTCAGTTCAATTGCTCTGAACAGGTGTTCAGATCTTGGTTAGTCGTAAGTGGCTCCCCTGTTAACAGTATCAACAGAGGGCAAAGGACTGAATGAGTATAGAAAATCTACTACTCTCTCATATTTTGAGATGGATCCTTTAGGGCAACATTGATGATACACATTGGTCTGTTCTGTAGAGAAATACCTTTTCTAAATTGGCCGGTACAGCGCTTTTACAAAATGAAAAGGAAAAGTTTGTTTTATGTGAAAACATAAAGGTTTATTTGGCATGTTTTATAGATAATTGTAACATCTAATTTTTCATTTGATGAATGGAAAATGTTTCTAATCACTTGCAGTAAATCAGTGATATAACAATGTTTCTGGATAAATCTAGTCTTCGTTCACCTAATTCATTATTTATTTATTTCTACCAGAACACTGCTTAATTTTGGCTTATGGTAGTGCTGAGATTAAATCTGAGACTTTGGAGCCTCAGACACCAAAGTCCTTTTACATAACCATTATGCTGCCTACCCAGTTCTCACCAGACTTTTTTTTTTTTTATAGCCACTAGAAGTATAAAAACTTTCTAACCAGTGCAGCTGGTTATGTGCAGGTGGCACGAAGTGCAAAGACCCGAGTTAAGGATCCCGGTTCGAGCCCCTGGCTCCCCACCTGCAGGGGAGTCTCTTCACAGGCGGTGAAGCAGGTCTGCAGGTGTCTGTCTTTCTCTCCCCATATCTGTCTTCCCCTCCTCCTCCATTTCTCTCTGTCCTATCCAGCAACAATGACATCAATAACAACAGTAATTACAACAATCAAACAAGGGCAACAAAAGGGAATAAATAAATATTTTAAAAAATATTTAAAAATTAAAATAAAACTGTCTGACCAGCCCCTTATAATATCTTATTTTAAGATAGACCACATATAATGCATTCAGATTGTGTAACAGAAATTACATGCATTAATTCTATTGCCCCTCTTTTAGGAAGTATGATAGTCCTACAACATGTTTATTTATTGCTAATATAGTTAATTAAATGAAAAGTCTTGTGGATATCATGTGTCTGCTTAAAAGTTTGCATCCTATAGTAGCGGCTATGCTTATTAAGAAATTATGGCATAAAATTTTGATTTTTACCTACTTAGGAATTTCACCCTATAAATAGCGATGTGGAATTAGTCAAGAGATATTTTTTAATTTTAGAGAATGTATGAATACTTTTTACTACACTTTGAATATGTTAAGAAAGAAACCAACTTCATTTTGAAATTAGGATGGAACTCAGGAAGATAAAGCGAGCAGATCCCCAACAACTTCGACAAGAGGATTCTGACGCCGTATGGAATGAACTGACTTATTTCAAAAGGGAGAACCAGGAGCTAATGATTGAAAAGTAAGTTGCATTTTTTAATAATAAAGGTATAGGTCAATATTTTGAATGATTTGTGAGTGTGCGTGTGTGACTTCAAGACCAGGTAAGAAATACCTTATATAAGTTGAAAGTGAAATAATCTGAAGGGGCAGATGGATGGTAAATAAAAGTAAAGAAAAAAAACTAGTTTTAAAAAAATATATATGGATAATTCAATATCAAGTTGTACATTTGCTAGCTTTAGCTGAAATTCTGTAATATGATCTAGGGATTGTGTTAATTAATGTGGCTCTCATCTGTTGGAGGTGTCGCTCTTCATTAGTCTGTATTTTAGACACTGCCGTGCTTCATTTTTGGAATGAGGTGGAGAGGGGATAACCTACCCAGCCATCCTTGTTTGATCTCCTAGATACATTCGCAATGCAGAATGCCTGAGCTCTCTTGGTTCCCTGCCCTGTCCTGCTAATCCCAGCTGAGCTCATTATGGTGTAGCCTTGCTGCTACTCTTGGAGCCAGAGCTGTCCAAGCTAATTACTGGTAGCAGCAGAACTGCCTGTTAAGGGTCTGGTATGGATCTGCTAACATGGTCCTTGGTAGTAACCTGCAAAAGACACTGGGGAATTGCTTTCTTTCTTGCTGTGTGCTGCCTGTCCTTTGGGCTTAATGCTGATCCCTTCACATAGGTCTTTTTGCTGCCCTAAGTATAAAACTTGATGAAGGATACTCATATTTTAGAAAACACACAGTTTGCTTTCATGATCTTATAATTTACAGGCTACTATATTCAGCTTGGCAAAGAAAGAAAATTATTATTATTTTTTTTTGAAAAACAAAAAGATGTTAGCCGACATAATTAGACTCTTTTGCAACTTATCTAATTCTTCATTTAGAGCTAATTTTTGACATTTAGATCATGCAATTGAAAAAAAATCTGGATGTCTTTTAGAATATTAGAGGGGAGTATTATGTAATAATTTAATTAAAATTATTGAATTTTCTTTATTGAAAAACAATGTTTTATATGTTAGATGATAATACGTGTAATTTTAGATTTTAACTTTAACATTTTTATTTATTTATCATTGGTTTATATACTATATAAGTTATGAAGGACAGCTTCACACTCCGATATGTGTATAAACCTCAGTTTTTAATATACCTATTTGGGTGTTCATGGTTCATAGTTGACACATGTAATAATTTATTTTTTAAAATAATTACTGTGCAAGATTTAAATATACACTTCCACATACCTTTTTAAATATAGGGCATTGTTAGTGCCAAATATTTGATGTTGATAGTAAAATTTATATTGAGATTTTTTTTCACCAGAGTACTCCTCAACTCTGGTTTGTGGTGGTGCTGGGGATTGAACCTGGGACTTTTGGTGCCTCAGACACAAAAGCATTTTTGCATAACCATTATACTATCTCCTTAGCCTGAGAATTATTTTATAGATTTGACTAGGGGGATAGTCATTGATAATTTTAATAACTTTAGTAAGCTAAGATTTTTAAGTCATGCAATTCACTATAAAATGTATATGATTCAACCACTTATATTGGAAGAACTGAGCCTCTATCATTGTATCTCCATGACTCCTCTAATAAGCTCCATACCTCTTTGGTCTTTCCATTTTCCTTCCTCAGCTCTACTTGACCAATAGGCTTGTTTTTTGTGTTTATAAATTTGCCTGTTTTGGACATTTCTCATGGGTGAAATCATATACTATGTGATTCCCTTTGATTAACTTCTTTCACTTAGCTTGGTGTTTTCAAGATTCATCCATGTTTTGGCATGTACTAATACTTTTCCTGACAAGTCTTAATGATTTTTTTTTGTCTTTCCAATTAAAGTTAGTTTTGAGCTAAGTGAATTGGGTGAGAGAATGAATTTCTTTGCAAAATTTAATGTATTCATTAAAGTTCAAGCAGAGTTTAGCTGTAAGTGATATATTTGAGGGTTATTTTATTAATTGATGAAATAGAACCAAAGAAAATGCAACAAAGTCTTTCCAAGAAAATTAGAGAAATGATACAATCCTGACAAATTCACTCAGTGTTGAAACCATTAAACTAAGGGAAAGAAGTGAGTCAATAAGAATCATACTCAGCAGTATATATACATCTCAAATAGCTTTTGGAATTAGGATTTAGGGTTATTATTAATAATGTATAACCTGCCCCAATCTGTTTAAGTTTATTAATGTCATTGCCATGTATAAATTAATAACTATTTGGGTATCCATAAAATATTAAATAATAAAATAAATTCAAAATCTTGAAATAGAGTTTTAGGGACAGGATTCAAATGTTTTGTGAAATATTTACTCAGTTAACAGCTATGCTTACATTGCTGCAATATGATAGTGATTTTGTTAGGTGAATGAGAGGAGATCATCAGGCAAACTCTACTCTAGGAAAAGTGCTCAATATTAACATTCTAGTGAAATGTAATGTTAAAAATGAAATTAAAATGTTTTTGATGTCATGATAAAGACCTATGAAATGTTAGTCTTTTTGTTCACTGGAATTTATTTGTTGATGAAGATAGAACTTTTTTCATTTTCATCATTTATCTACAATGCATTTGACCTATAATTGTAGGAGTTATATCACTGCAGTATGAATATAGAAAATATATGAGCACATGCAATAGATTTGATATAACCAATATGCAAACTAACTCTATCATCTAAAAAATGTTCTTGATGTTTCCCCTTAAAGTTAAACCCTCCTACCACCCCTAAAGCATGGCAAGCTCATTTATTTTTCCTTCCTATAACTTTGCCTTGTTTTCAGAATGCTGTGTGTGTAGAATCAGAGAGTGTAGAATCAAAAAGAGTATACCTTTTTGGTATTGACTTTTTTCTGTCATCATAATGACTTTGAAATTCATTCATATTGGTTTATCCAGTTTATCCTTCTGGCATACTAAATAACATTCCATTGTATGGATGTACCACAATGCTTATCCAACTACATTGGGTCTTTTCTAGTGTTTTCATAGTCATTGTTATATACATACAAGTTTTTGTATAAGCATAGGTTGTTTTTTTTTTTTAATTTAGTGTAAATACCTATACATTACATGTGTCATGCAGTGTATTGTCAGAATTAAGTTTCACATTGGCTATACCATTTTTTTTATTCCAACAGAAATTCATATGCATTGTTCCACATCTTGGTCAGCTCTAGATATTATCATTATTATTTTTTATTTTTATCACCAAGGTTATTATTAGGGTTCAGAATCCCCCCCATTTCTTTCTCTATCTGTTTCTCTTCCCCCTCCCCTCACTCTCACTCTTGCTTTTTTTATGAATGAGAGTGTGAGATAGAGAGCTAGAGAGGGAAAGATACAGAAAGAAGGAGAAACACCTGTAGTTCTGTTCCACTGCTCATGAAGCTCTCCTCCTACAGATGCGGATCGGGGACTAAATCTTGCTCCTCAAGCATGGAAGCATGTGCACTCTATTTTGTGAACGACTGCCCAGCTTCTAGAAATACATTTTTATTTATATTTTGGTCTTTTAAAATTTTGTTATTGTCTTTATTTACTTATTGCATAGAGACAGCCAGAAATCAAGAGGAAGTGGGTAGGGAGGGAAAGAAACAGGGAGATACCTGCAGCACTGCTTTACCGCTTGCAAAGCTTTCCCTCTGCAGGTAGCGCACGGTGGTTTGAACCCTAGGTTCTTGTGCATTGTGATATGTGTGTTCAACTAGGTTCCTGACCACCCAGTCCCTATTTTTTTCTTTTCTTTTCAAGATTTTCTTTTTTTAATTTTCCTTTTTAAATTTTCTTTATTTATTATTGGATAGAGACAGAGAGAAATTGAGAGGGGAGGGGAGAAAGAGAGGAAAATAGACACCTATAGCCCTGCTTCACCACTCACTAAGCTTTCCCCCTGCATGTGGGGATCAGGGGGAAAGTGCACTGTAGTATGTGCACTTAATCAGGTGCGCCACTGCCTGCCTCCCCATTTAAGTTTTTCAAGTTATGTCTTTCAGTATGTTTTTCTTGGTTTCTCTAGGTTTTATATAATACTGTCTGTAAGAATCAGCCTTCACACATTTTAGATGAAATGTAATTTCATTTATATAATTTTCACCTCCCTCTTTATAACTGTATTAAATATTTTCTCTTAGTACATTGAAAATTCATTAGAGGATGTTGTAAAATAATTTTTAAATAATTTTTAAAGCTCCAGAGTATAGTCTATTAGGTTTTCATAAATACTACAAATATATTGTTATTTTTTTCATTGTTTCAGCTTTATTTTTGACCTTTCAATGTTTATTTAAAAATAATTAATTAATTTCATTTTAGTGAGAGAGATACAAAAAGAGAGAGAAAGAAATTGATCAGAGTACTCCTCAGCTCTAGCCTATATTGGTACCAGTGACTGAACATGGTCACTGAACATAGTGTCTAAGACGTGAAAGTCCTCTTAGATAACCATTCCACTGTCTTTCTTCAGATTTTCTTCTTTTGTTGTTTTCTTTATGTTTGCATTGTTCCATATTAAATTTTTCTTATTCTTTAAGTTTTATTTTACCTAAATATCTCTATCATTCCTGAAGCGTATTTTCATTGAAGAATTTGTAAATGTGAAATTTTTCCATAACACTTGAAAAATATCCTACTAACTGTTGGCCTCAGTAGCTGCTGGTAAAATTATATATATATATATATATATATATATATATATATATATATATATATATATATATATCTGCTTCTCTAGTCTCAATACATTGTTCTGTTTATAATATTTCCTTTGTCTTTAATTTTCTAAGTTTTAAAAAAATTTAAGAGAGAGACAATAAGAGGGAGAAAGAAGGAGTTGAAGTTAGAACATCACTCTAGTGCTCTGGCAAATGTGGTGTGAGGTATTGAACTCACAACCTTGAAGTGCAACTCCTGCACTTCACTTCTGTCACACCTCATTTTTGAAGAGTTTGATTGTGATGTGTCTCGGAAGGAGTCTCTGTGCATTTATTCTAATTTTTGAGTCTCTCAGCTTCTTGAAATTCTATACTTATGTCTTTGACAGTTTTTAGAAATTTGGCATCTAATCCCTCATATACTTAATTACGGTCCCTCACCTTCTGGGACTATAATAGTTTGAATTTTAGACATTTTGCTTTTGTCAAAAAGGTTCCTGAGACTACTCTTGTCGTTGAAAGTTTATTTCTGTTGTTTAAGTAGGGTGATTTTTACTGTTCTGTCTTTATGTTTACTGACTCTTCTGTATTTGTAATTACTGCTTTTGATTTATCCGGTGAGATTTAAAATTTTTGGCTTACTGTGATTTTCAGTGCTATGATTTCTACTTGATTCTTACATTTCCTTTATCTCCAGAGACTTAATTTCATTTACTTCAAGAAAATTAGTAATTTTTTATTTTAATCATTGCAACTTTAGAATTATTAGTTATTTTGTGGTCACAGAAGTTATAATGCATGACTTAAATCTTTTAAATTTTATTGAGAATTGTTTTATAGCTTAAAATGTGGTTTTATCTTGCTGAAAGTTTCATACAGTTAGAAAAATGCATTTCTTATGTTATCTGAACAAACTGTTATTTTACTATCTGCTAAATTTTTAAAAAATATTTTACTTTTTAATGAGATCAAGAGAAAGACACACAGAAAGATAACAGTGGGACACACCAGAACAGCTTTTGCTTATGATGGTACTTAAGATTGAACCTGGGACCTTGAAGCCTAAGGAATGAAAGTGGGTTTTTCTTGTTTGTTTGTTTTTGCTTTTTCTATAACCAGTATGCCAAGCTCTGAATCAGATTTTTTATAATTGTTTTTCTTTTAAATTTTTTTTTTTTTTGCTAGCAGGTTTGTCACTGGAGTTCAGTATCTACGCTACAAATCCACTGTTCTTCATGCCCAGTTTTATTTTTTATTTAATTTGATAGGACAAAAATAAATTGAGAAGGTAGGGGGCAGGGGTTAGAGAGGGTGAAAAATAGACACAGTCCTGCTTTACTGTTTGTGAAGCTTAGTGGAGGCTCCCACCAGGGTCCTTGTGCATAGTAATCTGTATGCTCAGCTTTGCGCACCAATGTCCTACCCTAATTATTGCTTTTCAAAAGCTCTATATCCTTAGTCATTTCTGACTAGTTTTTCTATTGACTACTGAGATATTCTGTTAAAATATCAATTTCTTTTTTTTGTGGCTTTCTTTTTTTTTAATATTTATTTTATTTATTTATACCCTTTTTGTTGCCCTTGTTGTTTTTTATTGTTGTAGTTATTATTGTTGTTGTCGTTGTGGGATAGGACAGAGAGAAATGGAGAGAGGAGGGGAAGACAGAGAGGAGGAGAGAAAGACAGACACCTGCAGACCTGCTTCACCGCCTGTGAAGCGACTCCCCTGCAGGTGGGGAGCCGGGGTTCGAACCGGGATCCTTATGCCGGTCCTTGTGCTTTGCGCCACCTGCGCTTAACCCGCTGCGCTACAGCCCTACTCCCTAAAATATCAATTTCAAACAATTTTCAGACTTAAAACTTTTTTGGAATATTTACCTTTCCTTTGTCAGAAACTTGTTTGTCGCTCACTAAAATGATTCTGTAAGTTATTCATTAAATGCACATGGTGTTCAGCAAAGATTAGCCTCTCTGTCTCGTCAGAACTGGAATACACACAGTTTTGTGTGAATTCCAGAGTAGTGCCATTTATAACTAGTTGTTATCTGCCTGTGTACTCAAATGAAATCCTTATGCAGATTTCTGTAGTTCTTTATCTTTATGATTTCCTCCTATGTGTGTATTGTGCTTCACAAATTGCAGGCTTCTCAGTCTCCCCAAACTTCACTCTCTTTTCTTCTTTTCCTATGTAATGAGATAAGCATGCTATTTTGGGGAATTCTCTTTGTCATGATCTTTGTCATGATCTAGACTACATCTAGTGTTCCTTTTTTAGAAAAAATTTTTTATTTATAAAAAGGGAACATTGACAAAACCATAGGATAAGAGGGGTACAGCTTCTCACAATTCCCACCGCCAGACCTCCATATACCATTCCCTCCACTGATAGCTTTCCTATTCTTTAACCCTCTGGGAGTATGGACCCAAGATGATTGTGGGATGCAGAAGGTGGAAGTTCTGGCTTCTGTAATTGCTTCCCCACTGAACATGGGCGTTGACAGGTCAATCCATACTCCCAGCCTGTCTTTCTCTTTCCCTAGGGGGGAAGGGCTCTGGGGAAGCAGAGCTCCAAGGCACATTGGTGGGGTTGTCTGTCCAGGAAAGTTTGATTGGCATCATGCTAGGATCTGGAACCTGGTGGCTGAAAAGAGAGTTAATATACAAAGCCAAACAAATTGTTGAACAATCATGGACCTAAAGGCTGTAATATTGCAGATGAAGTGTTTGGGGGTCCTCCGTTTTGTATCATATTTTAGTTATATTTCAAAGGGCCTGTAGCTATACTAGTGTTTTATTTGTTTGTTTCCATGTTTGTTTGTTTTTTCTTTTTTTGCCTGAGCTTGAAATCTGATATGGAAGTGGATCCTAATTATTGTCTGGGGAGATGATGTTATGGCTGGAAAAAGGACCAGAAAGCTGAATCAGGGAAGAGAGCAGCTCCCTAATATGGGAAAGGGGTATAAATTGGATGTGATCTGGGGCTCATAATTAGCTTAGGAGCCTGTGTGACCTCTACATCCCTCTAGATCTGAGCTCACATTCTGTGGTCATGGGTAGGAACATTCCATGTTGCTCCAGTATCGACCCATCTTCCTCAGGTGTAGCGTAGAGTATGTTGTCAATCCTCCCTTCAGAGGTTGGAACATTCTCTACCATTGTTGATCCAGGTTGAGGGCAAGGTCCTATGGGGGCCACAAAGGGGTCTATTTTGTTGTTCCTGTTAGAAATGACCGGTAACAATGGAGAAAGGGATTTATTTGAGTTCTCCATCAAGTCTGTTTGGGAATCTCAGGACTCCCCAATTAGGACTCCATTTGGTGGAATGGACTGATAGTGACTAAAGAGTCATCGTTAAAGTATGCCAGTCTCTTGCCCTTATTCAGCTTTTGCAGTCCTTGCTTTGATATGGTTAGCTTTGGAGTGAGAGAACTGTAATAGGAAGTAGGTGAGGAGGTTATCTAAGTCTAAGTAGATGCTATTTCATTATGAACTTGATACTGACTCACTACAGATTATTGTGTACTTTTGCTTTCAGGTATATATTTTGCCCTAATTTGTGGATACATGTGAACATATACTCTATCTTATGGGACCTGGCCTATATCTAGGTTTTGGGACTTTGTTAGGAAATGAACCTACTGGAATGGAATTAGAGAATACCATGAAAGGAAATGTCTCACCTGAGTGATGAGGGTGAAGGGCTGGCAATCCATGCCAACTCTGTACACAGTCTGAAGTGAAGCATGCTGAAATGGTACTCCTTGCATTGATTAGGTTGGAATCAGCAGATGCAACATCACTTGGCCTGACTTGAGAAAAGCATGCAGGGAAGTGAGCCCCACCCCAGAGGCTCCAGGGTTGGAAGAAACATAGGCTCTATAGAGGAAGCGGGAGATTCCTGTTGTCTTATGGTTTAAGAAGACAATAGATAGTTATTGCAATGAAAACATTGTTTGGCAATTGGGTTAACTTTGAAAAATCCTTTGTTAGGATTTGTTGTATCATACACACCCTCACCATATTTTATGTCCTTTGACATTGTTTGCATATAGCTATGCCACAGGTTACTTTTGTTCTCCCTGGACTAAGCTTTTAAGAGAGTCAACAAATCAAAGACTCAGCCTATGTATTAAAAAGACTCAGTCAGTGCTTTTAAAAAGTTTGAGACATTCAATCAATTTTTCCCCTCTCATATTACTTAAATACTGATTTATATGACTACAAATTGAAGGAGTTTACATAAACACCATTCCACCACCAAAAGACTATGTCCCATCCCCCCCACCCCACCACCCCACGCCCCATGAAGCTGAACATCCACCCCCACCCTCCACCCAGGGTTGTTAATTTGGTGCCCTACTGCATATTTAGTCAGATCCTGCTTTGAGTTTTCCTTTCTGTTATTCTTCTCAACTTCTGTTTATGAGTGGGATCATCCCATACTCATCTTTATCTTTCTGATTTAGCTCACTTAACATAATTTCTTCTAGCTCCATCCATGATGGGTCAGAGAAGGTGGGTTCATTGTTCTTAATAGCTACATAGTATTCCAATGGGTATATATACCACAGCTTTCTCAACCACTCATCTGTTGTTGGGCACCTGGGTTGCTTCCAGGTTTTAGCTATTACAAATTGTGGTGCTATGAACAGAGGTGTACACATACCTTTTGGGTTGGGTGTTATGGAGTCTTAGGAGAGGAATTACTGGGTCATATGGAAGGTCCATGTCTAGCCTTGTGAGAGTTCTCCAGAGTGCTCTCCAGAGAGGCTGGAACAATTTACTTTCCCACCAGCTGTGCAGAAGGGTTCCTCTGTCCCCACATCCTCTCCAGCATTTGTTGTTGTTGTCCTTTTTGATGTATGCCATTCTCACAGGAGTGAGGTGGTATCTCAATGTTGTCTTAATTTGCATTTCTCTGACAATCAGCAACCGGGAACAATTATTCATGTTTGTTATCCTCTTGTATCTCCTCTATAGTGTGTCAGGCTAGCTTAGCGGGCGGGAGAGAGAGAATACCAGGGACTCATGGCTGAGTGGTACACAGTTCAGTCTTTATTCATGTGGAACACAGCGCAATCTAAGCTATCTCTAATCACAATCTTGTCCTTATATATCCTGAGGTGGAAGAGTCAGGTCCAAAGAGGATGTACTAGGATAGGGGTGGGGAGAAGGAAAAAGCGAGCAAAACAGTGAGGATTAAACCAATGCCCTGGAGGCAGGGCGGTGCTTAGCTAACAGTGGTTATGTAAATAGAATACAGTGTTAAGCAGGGGGGATTAAACCAATGAAACAGAAGGGGTCTTAGAAGCAGAATTAGAAGCATACCAACAATAGTGAATGTTTTGTTCATATCCTTTGCCCATTTTTGAATACAGTCATTTGCTTTTTTGTTGCTAAGTTTGCTGAGCTCTTTGTATATTTTGGTTATTAGTCTCTTGTCTGATGTATGGCATGTGAAGATCTTCTCCCATTCTGTGAGGGGTCACTTTCTTTGTGTGATAGTTTCTTTGGCTGTGCAGAAGCTTTTCAATATGATATAGTCCCACTGGTTTCTTTCTGCTTTAGTCTTCCTTGCAATTGGGTTTGTTTAATCAAAGATGTCCTTGAGGTTTAGGTGGGAAAGTGTTCTACCAATGTTTTCCTTTAAGTATTTGATGGTTTCTGGTCTAACATCCAGGTCCTTGATCCATTCGGAGTTGATTTTTGTTTCTGGTGAGATAAAGTGGTTCAGTTTCATTCTTCTGCATGTTAAAACCCAGTTTTCCCAGCACCATTTATTAAAGAGAGCCTCCTTCTTACATATAATACTTTGGGCCCCCTTATCAAAGATTAGATGTCCATAGGTGTGGGGGTTTAGATCTGGGCTTTCAATTCTGTTCCACTGGTCTGTGTGCCTATTTTTGTTCCAATAACAGGCTGTTTTGATGATGATGGCTTTATAATATAGTTTGGGATCTGCGAATGTGATGCCACCATTTCTGTTTCTTTTCCTTAAGACTGTTTTGCCAATCCTAGGTATTTTCTGGTTCCAGATAAATGATTGTAGTGTTTGTTCTATTCTCTTAAAGAAGCTTGGTGGAACTTTGATGGATATTGCGTTAAATTAGTATATTGGCTCTGGAGAGACTATTCATTTTGATGATATTTATTCTTCTGATCCATGAGCATGGTATGTCTTTTCATTTTTTGGTATCAGTTTCTATTTCCTTGAATAGTGACTCATAGTTTTCAGTATACAAGTCTTTCATTTCTTTGGTCACCTTTATTCCTAGGTATCTTATTAATTTTCTGTAACAGTGAATAGGAGTGATTTCTGGATATCTTCTTCAGATTTAGTTTTTGCATAAAGAAATTCCACTGATTTTTGTACATTGATTTTGTAGCCTGACACCTTGCTATGTTGCCTAATAACTTCTAGTAGTTTTCTGATGGATTCTTTAAAATTATATTAGATGTCCATAAGTGTGGGGGTTTAGTTCTGGGCTTTCAATTCTGGTCCACTGGTCTGTGTGCCTATTTTTGTTCCAGTACCATGCTGTTTCGATTATGATGGCTTTATAATAAAGTTTGAGGTTTGGGAGTGTGATGCCTCCATTTCTGTTTCTTTTCCACAAGATGGTTTTTGGAAATTCTAGGTGTTTTCTGGTTCCAGATAAGTGATTGTAGTTTTTTTTTTATTTTATTTAAGAAAGGAGACATTAACAAAACCATAGAATAAGAGGGGTACAATTCTGCACAATTCCCATAACCTGATCTCCATATCCCATCCCCTCCCCTGTAGCCTTCCCATTCTCTATCTCTCTGGGAGTATGGATCCAGGGTTGCTGTGGGTTGCAGAGGGTGGAAGGTCTGGCTTCTGTAATTGCTTCCCTGCTGAACATGGGTGTTGACTGATCAATCCATACTCCCAGTCTGCCTCTCTCTTTCCCTAGTAGGGTAGGGCTCTGAGGAAGTGGAGCTCTAATACACATTGATGGGTTCCTCTGTCTAGGGAAGTCTGGTCAGCATCTTGCTGGCATCCAGAACCTGGTGGCTGAAAAGAGAGTTAACATACAAAGCCAAGCAAATTGTTGAACAATCATGGACCTAAAGACAGGAATAGTGCAGATGCAGTGTTGGGGGGTATTCCCTGCATGATTTTGTGTACTTCTGCTTTCAGGTATATATTTTTCCCCTAGTTTATTGGCACGGGTGAACCTATGCTCTATCTCAGGAGACCTGGACTATATCTAGGTTTGGGGACTTTATTGGGGAGTGGACCACCTGGAATGGAATTAGAGAATACTATGAAAGGAAAGGTCTCACCCGAGTGATAAAGCTGAAGGGTTGTCATTCCACACCTGAAGTCTCTGGTCACAGTCTGAAGTGAAGCATGCTGGGGTGGCACTCGTTGTGTTGATTAGGTTGCGATCCGCAGATGCAATATTATTTGATTTAATTTGAGAGCAGCATGCAGAAAAGTGGGCCCCACCCTAAAGTTCTAGGACTGGGGGAAATATAGGCTCTATAGTGGAAATGTGAGGTTCCTGTTGTCCTAGGGTTCAAGAAGACAATGGCTAGTTATTGTTATCGTCACATTATTTGGTGATAGGGTTAACTTTGGAAAGTCCCTTTGATAGGGTTTGGGGTATAATACCCAGCATCTTGTATATAGCTGTGCTACTCATTGCTTCTGTTCTCCCTAGTCTAGGCTTTTGGGAGAGACAACATATCAAAGACAGCCTATGTATTAAAAAGACTCAGTCTGTGTTTTAAGAAGTTCTAGACGTATGGTCAATTTTTCCCTTCTCATATTAATTAAATAGTGGTTTATATGTTTACACTTTAATAGGATTGTACATAAACACCACTACTACCACCAAAAGACTGTTTCCCGTCCCCCCCACCGACCCCCACCCCCCCATGGCTGCGCTGGGAAGCCCAATGGCTACCCTCCCCTTCACCACAGGGTTTTTACACTGGTGCCCTGCTCTAGATTTAATCAGACCCTGCTTTTAGTTTCCCTTTCTGTTCTTCTTTCTCAACTTCTGTTGATGAGTGGGGACATACCATACTCATCTTTATCTTTCTGACTTAGCTGACTTAACATAATTCCTTCTAGCTCTGTCCAAGATGGGTCAGATAAGGTGGGCTCATTGTTCTTAATAGCTGCATAGTATTCTATTGTGTTTATGTACCACAGCTTTCTCAGCCATTCGTCTGCTATTGGGCACCTGGATTCCTTCCAAGTTTTAGCTATTATGAATTGTGCTGCTATGAACATAGATCTATACATGTCTTTTTGGTTGGGTGTTATGGAATCCTTGGGGTATATCCCCAGGAGAGGAATTACTGGGTCATAAGGAAGGTCTCTGTCTAGCCTTGTGAGAGTTCTCCAGACTCCTCTACAGAGAGGCTGGACCAATTTACATTCCCACCAGCAGTGTAGAAGGGTTCCTCTGTCTCCACAGCCTTTCCAACATTTGTTGCTGCTTTCCTTTTTGATGTATGCCATTCTCACAGGAGTGAGGTGGTATTTCAGTGTTGTCTTTATTTGCATCTCTCTGACAATCAACGACCTGGAACAGTTTTTCATATGTATGTTAGCCTTTTGGATCTCCTCTGAAGTGACTGTGTTGTTCATATCCTCTGTCCATTTTTGCATTGGGTCATTTGCTATTCTGGTGCTAAGTTTGCTGAGCTCTTTGTATATTTTGGTGATTAGTCTCTTATCCGATGTTTGGCATGTGAAGATCTTCTCACATTCTGTGAAGGGTCTCTTTGTTTGTGTGATAGTTTCTTTTTTTTTTTATACTGTTTTTTTAATATATATATTTATTTTATTTATTTATTCCCTTTTGTTGCCCTTGTTGTTTTATTGTTGTAGTTATTATTGTTGTTGCCGTTGTTGGATAGGACAGAGAGAAATGGAGAGAGGGAGGGGAAGACAGAGAGGAGGAGAGAAAGATGGACACCTGCAGACCTGCTTCACCACCTGTGAAGCGACTCCCCTGCAGGTGGGGAGCCGGGGTTCGAACCGGGATCCTTATGCCGGTCCTTGTGATTTGCGCCACCTGCGCTTAGCCCACTGCAGTGTGATAGTTTCTTTGGCTGTACAGAAGCTTTTCAATTTGATGCAGTCCAATTGGTTTGTTTCTGCTTTAGTCTTCCTTGCAATTGGGTTGGTTTCATCAAAGATGTCCTTGAGGTTTAGGTGGGAAAGTGTTTCACCAATGTTTTCCTCTAAGTATTTGATAGTTTACTGTCTGATATCCAGGTCTTTGATCCATTTGGAGTTGATTTTTGTTTCTTGGGAGATAAGGTGGTTCAATTTCATTCTTCTGCATATTATAACCCAGTTTTCCCCGTACCATTTATTGAAGAGAGCCTCCTTCTTCCATTTAATACTTTGGGCCCCTTATCAAAGATTAGATGTCCATAGAAGTGGGGTTTTAGATCTGGGCTTTCAATTCTGTTCCACTGGTCTGTGTGCCTATTTTTGTTCCAGTACCATGCTGTTTTGATGATGATGGCATTATAATATAGTTTAAGGTCTGGGAGTGTGATGCCTTCGTTTCTGTTTCTTTTCCTCAAGATGGTTTTGGCAATTCTAGGTGTTTTCTGGTTCCAGATAAATGAATGTAGTTTTTGCTCTATTCTCTTAAAGAAGCTTGGTGGAACTTTGATGGGTATCACATTAAATTTGTATATGGCTCTGGGGAGAATATTCGTTTTGATGATATTTATTCTTCCAATCCATGAGCATGGGATGTCTTTCCATTTCTTGGTATCAATTTCTATTTCCTTGAAGAGTGACTCATAGTTTTCAGTATACAAGTCTTTCACTTCTTTGGTCAGCTTTACTCCTAGGTATTTTATTGATTTTGCTGCATCAGTGAATGGGAGTGATTTCTGGATGTCTTCTTCTTCAGATTTAGTGTTTGCATAAAGAAATGCCACTGATTTTTGTACATTGATTTTTGTAGCCTGACACCTTGCTCTATTGCCTAATACCTTCCAATAGTTTTCTGCTGGATTCTTTAGGTTTTTCTATATATACTATCATATATCTGCAAACAGTGAGAGCTTGACTTCTTCCCTTCCAGTCTGTATTCCTTTGATTCCTTTCTCTTGCCTGATTGTTATGGCAAGAACTTCCAACACTATGTTGAAGAGTAATGGTTACAGTGGACAGCCCTGTCTAGTTCCCGCTCTGAGGGGGAATGCTTTCAGCTTCTGTCCATTGAGTATGATGTTGGCTGTAGGTTTGCTATATATGGATTCCACTATCTTGAGGAATTTCCCATTTATTCCCATTTTTTGTAGAGTTTTGAGCATGAATGGGTGTTGGATTTTGTCAAAGGCTTTCTCTGCATCTATTGAGATAATCATGTGGTTTTTGGCTTTGCTTTTATTGATGTGATGAATGACATTGATTGATTTACGGATGTTGAACCAGCCTTGCATTCCTGGGATGAATCCCACTTGGTCGTGATGAACAATCTTTTTGATATGTTGCTGTATCCGGTTGGCCAAGATCTTGTTTAATATTTTGGCATCTATGTTCATCAGCGATATTGGTCTGTAGTTTTCCTTTTTTGTTGTGTCCCTATCTCCTTTTGGTATCAGGTGATGTTGGCTTCATAGGAGGCGGAAGGGTGTGTTTCTGTTTCTTTGATATTGTGAAAAAGCTTTAGAAGTATGGGTGTTAACTGTTTTCTGAAGGTTTTGTAGAATTCCTTTGTGAGGACATCTGGTCCAGGACTTTTGTTGTTGGGGAGATTCTTAATAATGTTTTTGATTTCTTTGTCTGTGATTGGTGCATTTAGGTTTTGTAGTTCTTCTTGGTTCAGTTTTGGAAGGGCATATGTTTCTAGGAATTGTTCCATTTCTTCCAGATTCTCTAGCTTGGTGGCATTTAGTTCTTCATAGACGTTTCACATGATTTTCTGGATTTCTGGATTTTCTGGTGTCAGTTGTGATATCTCCTCTATCTTTTACAATTCTATTAATTTGTGTCTTAACCCTTTTTTTTTATTGAGTCTGGCTAGGAGTTTGTCAATCTTGTTTAGTTTTTCAGAGAACCAACATTTGGACTCATTGATCTTTTGTATGGTTCTTTTAGTGTTCCCTTTGTTAACTCTTTTTTTTTTTCAAGGATCACACTTGTCTGAGTAATATTTCGTATAACTTCCCACTAAAGAGTTGCCTTTAGGGGCTAGAGCGATAGCTCAGTGTGTAGTGTGCCTGCATTGCCATGTGCACAATCCAGGTTTAGGCACATGCACCAAATGCTTTGACAACGAATGCTGAGGTGCTGTGACAATAATGGAAGCTTCTTTGTTATTGTTTCTATCTGTTTCTTTGTCTGTCTCTATCCTTATCTCTTTCTGGATTAACAGAGTGGCCCATAGCAGTGAAATTCCACATGCCATGGACACTGTTCTACCAGAAATGATGCTCTTTTGAAATCACAGCCCTCATATCAGAGTATCAGAAATATCTTATTACATGAGTAGTGAATCAGTGAGTACCAGGGCACTTGTTTTTGTAACTCCTATTCCAAACATTCATTAAAGATGTTATATATAATTGTTTAATTTGAGTAACGTACTCCCTAATATTTGTGAATACCTTTTGAAGTTATAATAGTAACTGTGATCAGGAGATGCCATAGTATGTAAAGCATTGGATTTAATGTACATCATATCTTATTTTTTGACTCTGGACACCAAACATACCATTATGATTTTTTTTTTGTTTCTCAGATAAAGAATTAGACTATTTTAAAAATACAGGAACTAGGGGGCTGGGTAGTTGTGCAACAAGGGTCTGACTCACAGATCCTGGTTCTAGCCCCAGGCTCTCACCTGCAAAGAGGTCGCTTCACAAATGGTGAAGTAGGTCTGCAGGTGTCTATTTTTCTTTCCCAGTCTCTTTCAATTTCTCTCTGTCCTATCCAACAACAACAGCAGCAGCAGCAGCAATGACAATAATAATAACAGCAACAATAATGGAAAAATAGATGACATCCAGTACCAGTGGATTCACAGTGCTGGCACCCAGCCTCAGTAATAACCCTGGAGGTAGAAAAAAAAATACAGGAACTACATGAGTTTTTCCTAGAAAAGTAGAAACTATAAAATACCTCTGGGAGCAGCCAGTAATGTACTCAGTTGAGTGCATATGTTATGTGGAAATTTCATGACCAGTGGAGCAGTGCTTAATGTATAACTCTCCTGCCCTCTCTGTGTCCCCTCTTTCAATATCTCTCTGTCTTTTCAAAATAAATATTTTAAAAAATTCCTCTACTGAACATGTTTCAATTGGTTACTGACCTGAAAAATCAATCAGTCCTAAACTGAGATAAGTTCATTCTGCTTGTGTATGTGTGTATGTGCACATGTGAGGATATCTTGCTTCATTGTGCAACATGTTCATAGTATGTTGAAGCAAGGACCTACTACAAACTTAATTTTTGTGTATTATGTGTGTGAACATGTCTGTACCCCTTCCACTAATCTGTGTTTTACCTGAAAAGCTGGAAATATACGGGAGCTCAACTTTGAAATTGCTTATTTATGGACACTTAGGAATATATTAATGACTGATATAAATTTACACATCAAACTGTAAACATAATTTTTTCCATCAACTACACTTAAGGGGAAGCGGTACTACTTCATCAACAGACTGTTTTTATTAACATTTTATGAACTGAACTTTTAAAAAGTGTATTTCATGGTGGCAAGGGCAGTGGCATACCCAGTTGAGAACATGTAACCATGTGCAAAGACCTGGGTTTGAGCCCCTGAAATAAAAAATAGGCTGCCTAGAGTGGTGAATAGTAGTGCAGGCACTGAGCTCCTGCAATAACTCTGGTGTCAATAAAAAAATGTATTTCTTGGGTGTCAGGCAGCAGCACAGCAGGTTAAGCACAGGTGGCACAAAGTGGAAGGATCAGAGTAAGGATCCCAGTTCGAGCCCCTGGCTCCCCACCTACAGGGCAGTCGCTTCACAGGTGGAGAAGCAGGTCTGTAGGTGTCGATCTTTCTGTCCTCCTCTCTGTCTTCCCCTCCTCTCTCCATTTCTCTCTGTCCTATCCAACAACAACTATAATAACTACAATCATTAAACAACAAGGGCAAAAAAAAGGGAATATATAAATATTTAAAAGAATGTATTTCTTAAATTTTTGAATATATAGAGCTTAGATCTTTCTTCCTAGAAAATAATTCCTTTGATCTTTTGTAGTTATTATATATATTTTTAATATTGTTTTGTTACTGAATATTTTTATCCTCATTTTAAGTGACATTTTATGCTTGTATTTGTTTTTACTCTTTTTAAAATATCTTTCATTTTATTAATTTTTTTCCACAAAGATTATCTCTGGGATTTGTGCCTGCACAAGGAATCTACTCTTTTAATTTTATCCTTTTAATTGAAGGGACAGGGAGAAATTGAGAATGGATGGGAAGATAGAGAAGAATAGAGACAGAGAGACACCTGAACCACAACTTCACTTATAGTGCAGCTCCTATGCTGTAGGTGGTGACTTGGACTTAATCCCAGGACCTTTTACATGGTAGTTTGTGTGGCAAATTGGATACACTACCATCTGCCCTCTCATTTCTTTCCTTTCCTTTCCTTTCCTTTCCTTTCCTTTCCTTTCCTTTCCTTTCCTTTCCTTTCCTTTCCTTTTCTTTCCTCCCTCTCCCTTTCCCCTTCCTGGTCCTCTTCTTACTTTTGACTATAAAATTTTCTTTTAATTTTCTCATTACTTAAATTCCTTTTTGGCATTTTGGCATATATCCTTTTTTTTAATTGATTGATATAATAATGAGCAACAAGATCTTAGGACAAGAGGGGTAAAATTCCACAAAATTGTCACCACCAGAGTTCCACAATCCATCCCTTCCACTGGAAGCTTTCCTATTCTTTATCCCTCAGGGAGTATGAGCCCAGGACCATTACAGGGTGGAGAAGGTGGAAGGTCTAACTTCTAATTGCTTCTCCACTGAACATGGCTGTTGGTAGGTTGATTCATACTCCCAGCCTGTTTCTATCTTTCCCTAGTGGGGCAGGGATCTGGAGAGGTGGGATTCCAGCCTACACTGATGAGCTCATCTGCCCAGGGAAGTCAGGTTGGAGTCATATTAGCATCTGCAACTTGGTGCCTGAAAAAGCCTTAAGATAGAAAATAGAGAGGGGTAGAGCCAAGATGGCAAGATGGCAGTGTGATGACCTCATCTGACTTTCTCTCTGCAAAGCAGCTGCTTGAAACCAAGAAATTCTGAATGTGGGCAAGATTTCCAGGCCAGTGGTAGAGGAAGTGCACAAGAGAGGTTAGAAAGAAGAGAGCCAGAGATCACATATAGTCTGGAACAGGCTACAAAAGGAAAAAGCACATTGAGTGTAGTTTCTGTGAGTTAAAATTGGCATTCTTTATGCCACCCTACCTCAACATCCTCACTCCAGAGGGGTAAAGAAAGGAGCCACAGACAAAAGAGGCCTCCTTTGGGGATAACTTCTTTCTCAAGATTCCAGGATCAGCAGGCTTCATCAGAAGGAGCTGTCTTTCTTCCCCCCTATTTCTCTCCTCCTGGTGGCTGAATGTCTTTCTGACTGGTTAACTTCCTTGACCAACTTTTGCCTATTCTGGGGCCATGCGAATGTTCTACCCTAGCATTTTTTCTTCAACTCTAGTTCTTTAGCTTATGTTGCTTTTTGCAATAGCTTTTTGCTTTGATTAGCAAGGCGGGGAGGTTTAGGATAGATAATTAGGAATAGTTCAAACTGAAAACTTATCTTTAGGTGTTTTATTTTGTTTGACTTGTTCGTTTGTTTCGGCTTTTTTGTTGTTGTTAGCTTGATTTTTATTTTATTTTGTTTTATTGCTTTTAGTTTATTTTCCCTTCTCATTCCTCTGGCCAAAGAAATTCTCAGCTGTTGGTGCATTGCAATTACTGATTGTGCTCTCTATTGTGATAGTAACTTTTTTCCCTCTCTTTTCTTTACTCTCTCTCTCTTCATAGTGTTTCTTTTTTCTTTCCTTCTCTCTGGTTTTAAAAAACTTAGCCTTTGCTCCAGTAGTTGTTGTACTCACTTGTGCACATCTGTGACCTATCTTGTGCAAGAAGACTGATGGGGCAAGATTTTTCTTTCTTTATCTCTTGTTCTCTCTCCTTCCTTTATTTCCTCTCTCCTCCCACAATCACCAAAATTTATGTTTGGTAATGGATTTCTGTTATTTGTTTGTTCTTGCATTGCATTTTTTTCCAGCCTTTGTTGTTATTTTGTTTGTGATTCTGGTTTGTTTTGTTTTTGGTGGGCAGAGTCTTTGTGTCTAAATAGTTTTGGTTGAACTACTTTAATTATCATTTTTTTGTTGTTGCTATATTTGTTGAGGTTTGTGACCTCAGTTGTAAGAGGCCTTTGGTTTAATGGGACTTTTCCTCAGCCAACACAACAACTGAATGGTAATATCCAAGGCAACAACAAAAAAAAAAAGCAATAAAAAAATACAGTGAAATCAAAAGCAACTAAATCAGCTCTGGCAATGAATCAGGACAGAAGCCCAGAAAAAAATTCCAAGTAAGCCTGAAGCAACTATAAATAAATAAAATATCCAAACAGTAATTGGCTTATTAATCATAGAAATGAAGACAGCTATTGAGGAAAAAGTTATCAGAAATAGGGGAAAAAAAGATGAGACCCTCAAGGAAAATGCTAGCTACTTTAGGTAATTAGAGAACTGAAAGCTGAAAAAGCTGAGCTAAGAGACCAGCTAGCAGAACAAGCTAGTACTTTGACTGAGCAAGGTAGAAAAATAGCTGAACTGAAGAAGGAAGCTGAGGGTAGGGAATGCAGATTAACATAAGCAGAAAACAGAATTAGCCAGACAGAGGATAAATTAGAAAGAAATAAGAAGGAGGTAAAAGAGCTAAAAAAGAGATTGAGAGACACTGAAAACAACAACAGAGACAGATGGAATGATCTCAAAAGAAGTAACATTCGTAAAGTTGGCCTACCAGAGGAAGAATGAGAGGAAGGGGAAGAAAATATCCTAGAGGAAATAATAGAAGAAAAGTCCCTAGCCCTAAACAGCAGAAAGAACATTAAGATTCAAGAGGCCCAGAGAGTCCCAAACAGAATCAACCCAGACCTGAAGACAACAAAACACATCATAGTTACAATGAAAAGAAAAGGATAGGGAGTCGGGCTGTAGCACAGCGGGTTAAGCGCAGGTGGTGCAAAGCCCAAGGACCGGCATAGGGATCCCGGTTCAAAGCCCGGCTCCCCACCTGCAGGGGAGTCGCTTCACAGGCGGTGAAGCAGGTCTGCAGGTGTCTGTCTTTCTTTCCTCCTCTGTCTTCCCCTCCTCTCTCCATTTCTCTCTGTCCTATCCAACAACGACAACAACAATAATAACTACAACAATAAAACAACAAGGGCAACAAAAGGGAATAAATAAATAAAATAAATATTAAAAAAAAAGAAAAGGATAAAGAAAGGATCCTAAAAACTGCAAGAGAAAAAAAAAAGTCACATACGGGGAAAACCCTTAAGACTATCAGCAGACCTCTCCACTCAGACTCTAAAAGCCAGAAAATAGTGGCAAACTATCTGTTAAGGCCTCAATGAAAAAGGGTTTCAACCAAGGATAATATATCCTGCTAGACTTTTATTCACACAAGATGGAGGGATCAAAAGCAAGTAAAGGTAACTTTTAACAAGAAACAGAAACTTACTAAAAGTCTCAAAATTTGGAAATTCAATAACATACTGCTTGATAATGACTAGGTCAAAGAGGCACTCAACTAAGAAATTCAAATGTTCCTAGAAACAAATGAAAATGAAAACACCAGGATATCAAAATATTTAGGACACAGCTAAAGCAGTACTAAGAGGGAAACTCATAGCTTTACAAGCACAAATTAGAGAAGAAGAAAAAGCTCAAATAAACAACTTTAATGCACACCTTAAAGACATTGAAGAAGTGGAACAAAGGAACCTGTAAGCAAACAGAAGAACTGAAATCACTAAAATTAGAGTGGAAATAAACAACATTGAAAATAAGAAAACCATACAAAAGAACAATTAAGCCAAATGTTGGCTCTTTGAAAATTTATACAAAATTGACAAACTCTTACCCAAACTCACAAGAAAAAGAGAGAGAAGACTCAAATCAATCGAATTGTAAACTATAGAGGGGTATCGCAACAGACACCTCAGAAATGCAACAAATCATGTGAAACTTCTACGAACAACTATATGCCACCAAGCTAGAGAATCTGGAAGAAATGGAAGAATTTCTAGAAGCATATTTCCTTCCAAAACTGAACCAGGAAGAACAACAGAACCTAAATGCACCAATCACAGACAAAGATGTTGAAATAGTTAACTAAGAATCTTCCCAACAACAAAAGCCCAGGGCCAGATGGCTTTACAAATGAATTCTACAAAACCTTCAGAAAAGAGTTAACAGTTATAATTTAAAAGCTCTTTCAAAAGATCAAAGAAACAGGAACACTTCCACCTTCTATGAAGCCAACATAACCCTGATACCAAAAGCAGATAGGGACACAACAAAAAAGTAAAACTACAGAATAATATCTCAGATGTACGTAGATGCTAAAATATTGAACAAGATCCTAGCCATCCGGATACACCAGTGTATAAAAAAGAATGTTCATCATGACCAAGTGGGATTTATCCCAGGATTGCAAGGCTGGTTCAATATACGCATGTCAATCAGTATCACTCACCACATTAATAAATGCAAAACCAAATACCTCATGATTATTTCAATAGATGTAGAGAAAGCCTTTGACAAAATACAATACCCATTCATGCTCAAAACATTAAAAAAAAAAAGAAGGGGAATAGATGGGAAATTCCTCAAGATAGTGGAGTCCATATGTAGCAAACCTACAGCCAACATCATACTAAATGGACAGAAGCTGAAAACATTCTCCCTCAGATTGGGGACTAGAAAGGGCTGTTCATTATCACCATTATTTTTCAACATAGTAGAGGAAGTTCTTGCCATACCAATCAAACAAGAGAATGGAATCAAAGGAATGCAGATTGGAAGGGAAGAAGTCAAACTCTCACTATTTGTATACAATATGATAGTATACATAGAAAAACATAAAGAATCTAACAGAAAGTTACTGGAAATCATTAGGTATTTCTTTATGCAAACTAAGTCCAAAGAAGAGGACATCCATAAATCACTCCCATTTACTGTCACAGCAACATCAATAAAATATTAGGAATAAGTCTGGCCAAAGAAGTGAAAGACTTGTATACTGAAAACTATGAATCGTTATTCAAGGAAATAGAAAATGATACCAAGAAATGGAAAGATATCCCATGCTCATGGATTGGAAGAATTAATATCATGAAAATGAATATTGTACTCAGAGCCATATATAATTTTAATGTGATACTCATCAAAGTCCAACAAAGTTTCTGTTAGAGAATAAAACAAAAATTACAGTCCTTTATCTGGAACCAGAAAACACCTAGAATCGCCAAAACAGTCTTGAGGAAAATAAACAAAAATGGAGGCATCACATTCCAGATCGCAAACTATATTATAAGGCCATCATCATCAAAACAGCATGGTACTGGAACAAAAATAGGCACACAGTGTCAGGCTAGTGATGAAAGAGAGAGAGATGACCCAGGAACCAAACTCATGGTGGCAAAGCAATTCAATTTTTATTCATCAGAATGCCCCAGAGTCGGGTGGTAGCATACCTGGTTAATCCACGTAGTGCAAACCACAATGGCCGGCGTCAGCCTCCCTGTCTGCCTGCGCCCTTCTCCAGGTTGGAACATGGAAGAGCCAAATCAGAAATGGAAGTGGCTTGACAATACCGTACATGGTTAGGAAAGAGGAGGAGAAAAGTGAAAAAGGTAGGGACTTCCTTAGCAACTATTGCTAGAGGTTTAACTGGTAGGATTAATAATACCCTATGATCTTAAGGGTAGAAAAAGAATATATTAAATGAGCAGAATGGGTGGGGGAGTAGGGTGGAGGCCTTAAGTCATTTGTTAGACAAAACAGAAGATAATAAAAAAATTCCCCCCTTTTCTTTTTAACTGAATCCCCATTTTCTTTTTAAACCCCCCCTTTTCTTTTTAACTAAATGACCACAAAAAAGTAGATAATAAAAGGTTGGGCCATAGTATCAAGGAATGCAGGGTGGAGCAGGGGGAGCTGGTTTAATGTTTTAAGGAATGCCAGGTTCCTGGAGGCAGAAAAATGCAGGGTGGTTTGTGAGGCAGGGAGTCTGATAAGACAAGGCAAATCTTTGGGGTTTCTGACTGAGTTGGAGTATGGCACCAAAGTAAAAATCTCTAGGTGGAGGGATAGGATAGACTTTCAGCTTCGCTTGTTGGGCGGGGTGGCAAAAGGGGCACAGTCTTTGATGGTGCCAATTGTAGTAATTGAATCTTAACAGTGGGCTCAAACTGTTAATACATTTTTAATAATGATATGTTCTTTGAAATACTACATCTTTAAAAGTTTAGACCAATGAGAACAGAAACAAATGGTAGCATTACTTTATAAGATACAGTTATATGTAAATAGCATAAAAGGTCATAAATTATGGTGAGGTCTTATATGATACAGTAAATGCTAACAAAGGGATTTTCAAAGTTAACCCAATTCCCAAATAATTTGTTTATAGCAATAACTATCTATTGACTTCTTAAACCCTTAGATAGCAAGAACCTTCCCCTTTCTGTATAATACCCTTATTTCTCTCAGGCACTATTTAAGTGAGCTACTTTGCTGGCTGGCTAGTTCTACCTTATTTTATCTACCCCCTTTATTTTTACATTATTATGATTAATTTGTATAACGTGTTCATTTAATGGAATACTGCTCAGCTGTAAATGATGATACCTTACCCTTTGCTATGTTTTGGATAGAACTTGGGGGAATCAGGATAAATAAGATATGCAAGAAGGAGTGGGACACATTCCAAATGATCTCACTGGTGGAACATGAGAAACAAAGAAATAACAGAAAAACACATAAGAAATCATGGAGGTATAAGTTGTTGCTGCCATGTGATGTTGTTAAGGTTCAGGGGTGCCAGCAGGCCTGGCTAGCTTCGCGGCAGTGAACAGAGACACACGGCTGGACTTAGAAGCTGCAGTTTAATCTTTATTCAAGAGCGGGCAAATCACCACACCATGTGCTTCCCCATCATTCTCCTCCAGCGGCTGCTGCTGGGACTCTGGACCTCCTTAGCATAGGGGCGGGGAGAAAGAGGGGCGCCAAACTAGCAGGGGCCAAATCAAATCTCTCAGAGGTAGGGGGAAGGGGACCAAACCAACACGAAGAATACCAATAATGTGAAGTACTTAAGGACAGAGGAAAGGGTGGGAAAGAGTTGGGAGTCCTTCAGGGACCCAGTTTCATGAGGTGGAGGAGAATTTAAGTTGGTAGTGGAGTGGTGTTTTATGAGGAGATAAGTGAAAGTATTAATATGAAAATTGCCTTGTACATTGTTATTTTTCTAATAAAACATTGAAAAATATTTATTGTAATGACAAAAAAAATAAAAAGATTGGTCTCCATACACGTTTGTAGTTTCTCTCATTAGCATTATCTGTCTGCTTCATACAGTTATTTTGTGGTTTCTTTTTTCTCCTGATATATATTATTTGAGATTTGTCTCAACCAACCTCTGGTAGTGGTAAATCTTTTGATTTTTAAAGATAATTACTTATTTTTCCTTTGACATTTTTGCTGGTATAAGAATTCTGTTTTCATTTAAATTTTTTGAAGTTGTTGAATGATCTTTCCTCTTAAAAGTTTTAAAATTTTATTTTAATGAGAAGAAGATACAGAGAAAAAGGGAGGAGAGAGAAGCCACAATAATGCTCAGCTGGGGGATTGTTTATGTGCTAATTTAACATATTGAATTTTAAATTTCAGTTATATCATTATTAATTTTTGTTGTTTTACTTACTGTATTTCTAAGTACTATTTTTTAAATTTATTTTCCCTTTTGTTGCTTAATATTGTTGTGGTTATTGATGTCTTTGTTTTTGATAGGAGAGAGAGAAATGGAGGAGGGGAAGACAGAGACGGGGAGAGAAAGACAGACACCTGCAGACCTGCCTCACCACTTGTGAAGCGATTCCCCTGCAGGTGGGGAGCCAGGGGCTTGAACCTCTAAGTACTGTTTTCCTTCTGTCTCAGAAACCTGTTTTTTTTTTTTTCTTTAGTGGGGGGTTGTTAACGGTTTTTAGTCCACAGTTAAATAGAATCTTTTACTTTCAGGCAGTATACCAAATCTAGTTTAAGTTCTAATTCCTGTTTTCCCTTCTAGAAATCTTTTGCCTTTAATATATAATTACCACCTCGTCTCATTTTTTTAATGGTTTTTAAGCCTCCAATTTTATTAAACTCATTTTCATTTTTATTTTATTATTTATTTACTTTATTAATTACTTAATGATTAACAAAATTGTAGGATAAAAGGGGTACAAGTCCATATATTTCCTACCACCAAAATTCCATATCCCATCCCCTCCATTGGAAATTTCCCTGTTCTTTATCCTTTTGGGAGTATGACCCAAAAACCTTTTATGGGGTATAGAGGGTGGGAGGTCTGGCTTCTATTGCTTCTCTGCTGGACATGGGACTTGAAAAGTTGATCCATAGTCCCAGCCTGTTTTTATCTTTCCCTAGTGGGATAGGGCTCTGGGGAGGTGAGGTCCCAAGACACATTGGTGAGGTCATATGCCCAGAGATGTAAGGATGGTGTCATTGTAGCATCTTCAACTTGGTGGCTGAAAAGGATTATGATTTAAAGCAGAGCAAATTGTTTAGTAATCAGGAACCTAAAAGTTAAGAGTAGAGAAGATAGAACTAAGGGTCTTCCTGTGGGAAGAAGCTAGGAAGTCCATTTTCCGAGGGGCCATAACTTAGGTAGTTTATGCTTGAGCCCAGTAGATAACATGCTGGAAGATGGTGTCAGAGTTAAGAGTAGGACTTGAGAGTTAGACCAGGGAAGAAACTCATTTTATATTGCAGTTATCTCTGTTTCCTTGTGCATGATCCTAGTTCAGATGAGGTATGATATTTATAATATGTATGATATGTATGATTTATGATATGTATGATAGGTATATCATCCTAGTTCAGATGAGATATGATAATTATCCATACCTTTGAACTTACTAATTAATATATTTATTTATTCTTGTTTGCAAACTTGATTTCTCTCAGAATTATATCTTGACATTTATTCCCACTTCTCGAAGACTTTATAGTCTTGAGACTTGTCAGTGGACAGTGAACTGTTTAGTGCATAGTATCCATATGCCAATTTTTACATTACTGTCAAGTACTCAGGTTTCTTCAAATGTATCAGGCTTCATCTAAAAATCTGCCATATCTTTTTAGGATTCAGATCTCAATGGCTGGATTTTATCAGTCCTCAGACTGAGGTTGAAAGCCTGTTTTAATCAAAGTCCAATTAGATAAACATGTTTTGAATTTAGTATTTCTCAGCTTCGTTCAGTTCAGATTTTCAACCATATATAGCCTTGAACATAAACTTCTAAGCCTATTCCAGTCCCAAGGCTTGAGGTTTCCCTTTCCCTTTTTTTTTCCCCTTTCCCTTTCCCTTTCTTTTTCTCTTCCCTTTTTCCTTTCCTTTCCTTTTTTCGCCTCTAGTCATTGTACTCGGTTCCAGCAAATTCACCACACCTGGTGGTTATTTTTTCCTTTTTTTTTTTTACCCCCCCCCCCTTTTATTAGATAAGACAGAGAGAAGCTGAGAGGTAGAGGGGGAGATAGGAAAAGATAGACACCTTCAGGCCTGCTTCACTGCTTATGAAGTGTTCCGGCTGGAGGTGGGGAGCGGGTGCTCAAACCCAGTTCCTTGAGTGGATCCTTGTGCTGATCCTTGTGCATAGTACTGTGTTCACTTAACCAGGTGCACTACTGCCCACCTCCTCGCAAGATTTGATGTTTTAATGATCCGTATTTAACCGTTTCTCAAACCGACCTTGATAGATAAGTTGCATTTTAGTAGTAGGGGTTCTTTGTCTCTATTTTGCATGTAATGACTTTGCTGTCATCTTTGCTGTCGTTGGTTATATATTCTATTAACATTTTTATTAGTTTTGCTTCGTCAACTTATATTTTAGAAAGGTATGCATGGCTTTTTAAAATCATAGTTTATGTTTCTAGATGTTTAGCTTCTCAGTGTTTATTTAGATAAAGTTAGAAATCACTGAACACATTTTACTTTCCAAATTTCATTACTATTCAATGTTAATTATTAAAACCTGTTAGTATATCTATTTTGCTTTTTTGTTATTATTAAATCATATCTTTTTGATATCTCTGTTTGCCACTTTATTCCTTAACTTACATACCTTAAAAACCCCTTACATTAATTTTATAGGATGAATCTTCAAGAAGAACTGGACGAACTTAGAGTGTGTGCGTGTATTGATAAAGCAACCATACAAGAGTTGAATACTTGTATAGCAGATAAAAGAGAAGGTAATTTTCTATGACAATTAGTTCTTAACACATGTATATTTTGATTTTTCAACTTTGGATGTTTTATTTTCAATATTTTCTGGATTTTCAACCGTATAGCCTTTCTTCCCACTGCTTTATTTATTAATTAATGTTTGCCTCTCCTGAGAAAAACAAAGTTAATATAACATCAAAAATCAGTTATATAATTTACTAAGATACAGAGGGTTTTTTTGATAAGGATACATATTATAATTATTCATATTAATTTACTTGTCATGTTCAAAATCTTATAGGTAGTATTACAGTTATTTTCTATATATCATTTATTTATATTTATAATTGACATTACATTTCTGAAATCAATTTGACTCTCACTTTCTTGACTTGAAATCATAATTGTAGATGTAGAGTGAATTTTGGAGGTCTGCTAGCTAGCAACCTCCTAAACCAGTAACCTAAAAAGGTGAAGTAAGGGCTATGGAGATAGCATAATTGTTACGCTGAAAACTTTCATTCTGAGGATTTAAAGTGCCAGGCTCAGTCCCCAGCACTACCATTTGATAGATCTGAGCAGTGTTTTGATTTTATATGTAAAATATTTTTAGAAGATCAGTAAGAAGCATATATCTGTTCCAACTGCAATTATTTCTTTGCATAATTAGGATAACTTAGTTATATGACTTTAATCTGTTTTTAACTAGAAAAAGTAAGTTTGCTATGGAAGGGTTTCTTTTTATTTAAATTTGCTGTAGTTTTTTTGCTGCTACTTTGCTTTCTAAGATATGAACAACTTACACTAATAATAATTATTATATTATTAATAAACTTAATTATTAAGTTATTGGTGGGCAGGCTGTGATGTATTTGGTAGAGCTCACAGATTATAGTATGCAGGTGTCTGGGTTGAAGCCTCAAGTCCCTACTTTCAAAGGAAACCTCACTGTGAAGCAGGGCTACAAGTGTCTCTCTCCATCTTCATTTCTCTCTCTTTTAAAAAGACTTTATTTCTTAATGAGAAAGTAGGAGAGAGAGAAAGAACCAGACATCACTCTGGTACATGGGCTACTGGAAACTGAACTTGGGACTGAGCCATCTCCTGAACCACTCCTTCTTAATTTCTCTATATTTCTATAAGAAAAAAAATACTTCTGGAAGCAGTGAATTTTTTTAAGTTTTACTTTCTTTTGTTAAATATTTAATTTATTTTTATATAATTTATTCATCTTATTTTAATGAGAGAAAGAGATACAGAGAGAAATATACAGAGAGGGACAGAGATCAGAGCACTACTCAGCTCTGGTTTATGTGGTGCTGGGGACTGAACCTAGAGCCTCAGGTCTGAAAGTGTTTTGCTTAACTATTATGCTATCTCTTTAGCCTGAGAAGTGAATTCTTTTTCTTTTTTTTTAATTTTATTTATTTTCTCTTTTGTTGCCCTTGTTTTATTGTTGTAGTTATTATTGTTGTTGTTACTGACGTCATTGTTCTTGGATAGGACAGAGAGAAATGGAGAGAGGAGGGGAAGACAGAGAGGGAGAGAGAAAGATAGATACCTGCAGACCTGCTTCAACTCCTGTGAAGTGACTCCCCTTCAGGTGGGGAGCCCAGCGGCTCAAACTGGGATCCTTATGCAGGTCCTTGCACTTTGCACCATGTGCGCTTAACCTGCTGCGCTACCGCCTGACACCAAGCAGTGATTCTTAATGCTGGCATTAAGCCTCAGTGATCACTGTGGTAGCAATAAAAAGTAAATTAAAAAATTATTAAAAAAACCATTAAATTATTTAGTACATCTTTTTGTACCTTTTCATGTTTACTGTTGTTGCAGTAACTGATGGCTTGTCAATATCAATATTTAATCCTTCTATTTTATAATTTTGATTTGTATCTTGTTTCAACTTCTTGACTTCTGAGACACTGGTTTACCTATCAGTTGTTTCCTGTTTCTCTTGCTTGTATCTTCTCTGTTGGGAATACAATGTAAACAAAAGGAAACAAAAGGAATTATGGGCTATGTATGTAATTAGCATACAGCTGACATCAGGCTGACATCAAGAGTATACAACAGACAGACGTAAAGTCCTGAGGGAGTGTGGGTATAAGAGACTGCTAAAGCAAGCCTCTGGCAGAAGTTCAGCCCTATTGCCTTTTTGCCTTTTGCCTCTTCTTTACTCCCTCCTCCTTGCCCTTTGCCTGGTCATCTCCATCTTCTACAGGGACCAGCGCTATGCCAGGGTAGAATAGAACTAAGAGCACAATGGCAATTTGAGAAAACAGTGAAATAGAAAAGGGGAGGGAAATAATGGACAGAGTAGCATAATCTAATATCAATAAATTAAGACCAACTGTAGCTTGTTAAGCTTTCCCTCTGCTGGTGTGGAGCAGGGGAGTTCAAACCTGGATCCTTATACATAGTAACATGTGTACTCAACCAGCAGAGGGAAAACTTAACAAGTGGTGAAGCAGGTCTGAAGGCATCTATCTGTCTTTCTTTCATTCTCTATCTTCTCCTCTCAATTTCTCTCTGTTCTGTCAAAATTTAAAGAAAGAAAGGAAGAAAATAAATGGCCACTGAGAGGTAGCTTTGCCTTGGTGTCATTAAAAAAAAAAATGAAGACCAACTTAAAATGCCATTTTTAGATATAATAAATTAGATACAACACTTATGATAACCACAGTGCAAAATTTGGAACAGAGACCCGTAGAAAGTACAATTAAAATCAATGAGGAAATCTTCATTGAAACCCATCCACACAGTGATGATAGAAACAAATGGGGAAAAAAACAGCAACATTTTACAACTACCTCAAAACAGAAATCAGAATGGGTGTAAGTAGACCATATATATATCAATGATCACTCTAAATGTGAATGGCCTAAATTCACCTGCCAAAAGTCTCAGAATAGCTTAGTGGGTTAAAGAACACGATCTGAGTATTCCATGTCTCTAGGACATACACATCTGAAAGAAAGACAGATGGAAGTTTATGGTGACAGCTTGCAACAAAATATTCCAAGCTACTAATGCACAAAAAAGGTAGCAACATCTATTCTTTTATCAGATAAAATAGATTTTAAGGAAAAGGAAATATTTACAAACAGAGAGGGCCATAGCAAAGGATCAAACCAACAAGAAGACATGACCATCATTTTTATATATGTTTCAAAGACGAGTGCACCAAAATATATAGAATAAGTACTGAAATCAAGGGAGACATTGACAACAACACAATAATAGTAAGATGTCTTAACACACCATTCATAATAAGAGACAGATCATTTTGGCAAAAAATGTATGGGAAAATATCAGTCTTAATGAAACCATAGACAAAATGGATGTAACAAATATACTTAGAATTTCCCACCTCAAAAGAAATGAATACATATTATTTACAAAATGCTCATGGATAATTCATAAGAATTGACCATATGTTGAGTTTCAAAGACAGCCTTAACAGATATATGAATATTGACATCATTGAAAGTGCCTTTTCCAACCATGATGGTTCTGGGTTAGAAATCAATCACAAGAAGAAAAAAGAAAAGATCATCCCATATTCATCCTTCTGTTTGTGACTTATCTCACCTAGCATAATTTCTTCAAGCCCCATCCAAGATGGGATGATCTCACTTATAGGCAGAAGTTGAAAAACAAGATCAGAAGAGAAAACACTAAGCAGAACATGGACTGGAGTTGGTGTATTGCAGCAAAGGAAAAGACTAGGGTGGGTGGGTGGGGGAGTGGTCAGGTCCTGGAACATGATGGCAGAGGACCTAGTGGGGGTTGTATTGTTATGTGGAAAACTGGAAAATATTATGAATGTACAAACTATTGTGCTTACTATCAACTGTATAACATTAATCCCCCAATAAAGAAATTTAAAAAAATGAAAAAGAAAAGAAAAAAAGAAATACCTCCAATGTATGGAGGCTAAACAACAGGCTTTGAACAACACATTGGGTCAAAGAAAAATCAAATAAGAATTTGAAAATTACCTTGATACCAACAAAGTATGTGGAAACTAGCTATTAGACTCTATGGAATGCAGCAAAAGCGGTCAGGAGAGGACATTTCAGAGACAGGCTCACATTAATAAAGAAGAGAGATCACAAATAAACCATAGAACAACTCAATGGAACCAATTAGAAAAGCAACAACAAAGAGATTCAAAAATAAGCAAGCAGAAAGTGATTAAAATAAGAACAGAAATCAATGAAATAGAAAACAATAAGACCATTAGGAAGATTAATGAAACTAAGACTTAGTTCTTCAAAAGAGTAAATAAAGTAGATAAACCACCAGTTAGAGCCACTAAGGGAAAAAGAAAGTTGTGATTAAAAAATAATCAGAAACAAGGAGTGAGATATAGCCAATGATGCAGAGACACAAAGATCATATGAGATTATTATGGACACATATGCACAAATAAATCTATAAATGTGACAACATAGAAAAATAGACACATTCTTTGGATCATAACAACTTCCAACCTTGATTCAGATAGAGGAAGTAGATAGACTGAACAGACTGGTTATTAGTGCAGAAATTGAAACAGTAATCAACAGTTTTGTCAAGAACAAAAGCCTAAGTGGAGATGGCTATATTAATATATTCTTTTTTTTTATTTAAGAAAGGAGACATTAAGAAAACCATAGGATAAGAGGGGTACACACAATTCCCACCACCCGATCTTCATATCGCATCCCCTCCCCTGATAGCTTTCCCATTCTCTATCTCTCTGGGAGTATGGACCCAGGGTTGTTGTGGGTTGCAGAAGGTGGGAGGTCTGGCTTCTGTAATTGCTTCCCCTCTGAATATGGGTGTTGACTGGTCGAGGCATTTAGAGAAGGGTGAACATCCATTTGCCTGAAACTATTCCTGAAAATTGAAGAAGAGGGAACACTCCTAAACACATTTTATAAGTTTAATATCACCTTGATCCCCAAAGCATCAAACAACTTTACCAAAAAGAAAAACTGTAGAGCTAGATCCCTGATAAATTTTGATGCAAAGACCCTCAGCAAAATCTTGGCTAATCAAATCCAGCACTGTATTCAGAGAATAATCCACCATGCCCAAGAACTTTCATAATTGCCCAGTATCATAAAAATTGATTTTAGAATTTCTGCTATCTCTCTCTAAAAAACAAAAACAAAAGACAAATAAACATGAAAAAAAAAAAATAGCTGCCAGGAGCTGTGGATTTGATGTACAGATATCAAGCCCAAGCAATAATCCTGGTGACAGGAAAGAAAGAAGGAAGGAAGGGTACAAGAAGATAGTGGCCAGGGGCAACATTGATAGAAGTGCAGTGTTAATGAAATGCCTCACTTTATAGTGTACTGTTTGCCATGTGTGTAACCCAGAATCAAGCCAGCCCCCACTGTGTTTAAGGATGAAGGTTTGGTACCCTGGTCTCTGCCACTTGTCTCTCTCCCCTGCACTGTATCCAAAACAATAAATTAAAAAATAAAGCAAAACATTGAATAGCTAAATATATTTAACAAAAAATGAAGGGTATTCATTCCTGCACTTTCTCTGGTTTCCTTACTTAATTTAGGAAGGTTTGTGGGTAGATGGCATACTAAATAGAACCTGGCTCAAAAATCAAGTCTTGTGATAACATCCTCTTTAACTTATAGATGATTACAGTCAAAACCTCCAGTCACATTCAGGTTTATTCAAATGAAATCAGAAACATTTCAGAATAAATAAAAGTATAAAATATCTTTAAAATCTTAATTTCAGAATAATTAATGTAAAATAATTACTTATGGCCATAATTTAATTACAGTGTCACTAACATATTGAAACGAAACTTACTGTAAACTTATGCAATGCATTTAATAAAGAAGGGGAAAATCAGAATACAACTTAGGTTTATGTCAGTCATAATCGATATCTGATCTAATATTAAGAATATTCCTTCCTTAAAAAGAAAAAGAGGACTGGGGAGACAGCATAATGATTATGCAAAATATTTTCATGCCTGATCTTCTGATGTCCCAGGTTTAATCCCAGCACCACCATAAGCCACAGCTGAGCAGTGCTCTGGACAGTCTCTCTCTTCCCCCCATCCTCTCTTTCACTCTGTGTGTTTGTGTGTATGTCTGTCTCTCATTTTTTAAGTCAAAGAAGTCTATCTACTAGGTGTAGTTTACAATTAAGAAAATAATATACTCTTAACAAAATATTTTTATTGTTTTGGTAATCCCTTTTCAGAATAGTTGTACCTGACAGCAGAAAATGTCCTACTTTTCCAGGAAATACACTGATTTTATAGAATCTTCCCAAGGTGTTTGTCTTGGTTAAAATCAAAGAGAATGTGCTGAGTCTCAAGAAGTATATGCTAAGTAAAAGTCACATCTAATAACTGAGATTCTTTCCTAGATGTCAAACCCAGGATTTGGTTTTTTTGTTACACTTCAGCCATCAAAAATGGCACTTTATTTTTCATTGGCTGAATCTTCCTTCTCAGAAAGGAGATAGATCCTAAGTATTGTAAGTTGACCTGTTTTTCTCATAAGGAGACAATATTGAACATAAAACATTAAAAATTTCTGTGCCAAGATTTGGTAACTGTTACATATTTATCTCAGTTCATTTTTATTTATTTAATTATTTAGTAGATAGAGACAGAGGAATTGAGAAGGGAGGGGGAAAGTAGAGAGGGAAAGAGAGAGAGAGAGAGAGAGAGAGACACCTGCAACCTTGCTTTACCATTTGTGGAGTTTTATCCCTGCAGATGGGGACCAGGGCCTTGAACTCAGGTCATTGCACATTGTAATCTGTGTGCTTAACAAGGTGCACCACCACCTGGCCCCTCTCAGTTCATTTTTAAAAACAATTAACTATGAATTTTTTTAGTTGTAAGGGACTCCAGATGAGATGACTTGGATATAGAAGATGGTAAGATGAGCAAGGTTATGGGGCAATAAGAATAAGTCAGTCAGGGGCAAGGAGGTGGTGCATCTGGCTAAGTACATGTATTGCCATATGCAAAGACCAGGGTCTAAGCCCCTGGTCCCTATATGCAAGGAGAAAGCTTCATGAGTGGTCAGGTGTCTCTCTCCCACTCTCTCATTTTCTATTTCTCCCAGTTTTATCAAATAAAATTAATAAAGTTTAAAAATTAAAATAAAACACATGGTAATAAGTCAGCAGATCAGGTTAAGGGGCTAAGTAAATATATTAGGCTTCACTCAAATTGGACATGGAGTGTACAGATCAGGGAGGGAGATTCCACTACTAGCATGGAACTGGAATTAGAGGATTATTTAGCAGTAAATATCAAGTAAATAGTAAATAGAATAGTAAACAGAATAGTAGAGGAATGAGGTTAAATATCTCACCAGACACCACCTAAAACTGTTGACATTGTCATAGATAGTGGGGCCAAATAGAGTGAAGACATATTTGGCAGTGGTTTTCTGAAGTGTGTGGAGGGCCTTTGAGAATAAGTCAATAGACAGCAAATACAACTACAGGAAAGGTTCAAGTTTATTAAGATAGACAACTCAATAAATAGTTACCAAAAGGAGGTGAACTGCAGATAGTGAAGAACCACTGCCCAAAAGTGAGGCTGAAGGGGTGCATGCTGACAAAGAAGTGATGTGATTTTTGCCCACTCTTAGGTAAACGTGTGTTACTTTTAGATCTTTTTTTAATGGAATCTTTTGGGTAACAAGAGGCAGAAATCTGTCTTACTACCTGGGGTAAGAGCAATAACTTTCTCTGCTAGCATGCTTGATTTAGGTGGGCTGACATTGGAATTCTGGTCCTATCATTTGATAATGTCTTTTAAAAATTTTACTTACTAATTTTAATGAGAGAGATACAGAAAGAGATAGATACAGACAGAGAGCATAATACTGCTTAGCTCTGATTTATGGTGGTGCTGGAGATTGAACCTGTAATATCAGAGACTCAGGCATGAAAATCTATCGTATAACCATTACACTCTCTCCCGCCTCACTAGCTAATGTTCTAAGTCAAATACTATGGGCTGAAATTTTTCTTTAACCCGATTTCTTGAATTTCTTAATTCATCAGCCTGAAAAAAAATGCATATTTATAAATTTATGCCATAGCAGAGAGGGGAATCAGGAAACAGTTACTTTATCGCTTTAAAGGCTATGATTGGCATTTCCAAACTAACCTAGTACTTTGTGATTTGCACATATGAAGGTTATTGCTGTTGCATCTGGCCATAGGTCACTCAGATATTCCTGGAAAATGTGGTTCTTAAATTGCAGTTCTCAGGTTCAAGTCATCAGCCAGTTCATAACCAGATAATTATTTGTTTTATGCTACAGTAGGTTTTTTTTCATCCACTATAAACACTGTTCCTGGAGGCCATTTTTTCCCATTTTGTTGCCCTTGTTATTGTTGTTATTGTTATTGCTGCTGCTGTTGTCGTTGGATAGCACCGAGAGAAACTGAGAGAGGAGAAAAAGAGAGAGGGACGGAAAGATACCAGAAGCGACACTCCTACAGGTGGGGAGCTGGGGACTTGAACTGGGATCCTCATGCCAGTCCTTGCGCTTCACTCTATGTGTGCTTAACCTGCTGTGCTACTGCCCAGCCCCTGCTATAGCAGTTTTTATTCACAACTCTTCTGATAACAAATGTGTATGAGTTTTTTTCCTCCTACAAGTTGCAAGTTTTATTTATTTATATTTTTATTAGTAATTTACAATGATTGACAAGATTGTGGGATAAGAGGGGCACAATTCCATACAATTTCCACCACCAGAGTTCCATATCCCCTCCCCTTCATTGTACTTCTCCACTGGAAATAGTCATTGATAGGTCAATCCATAGCCCCAGCCTGTTTCTGTATTTTCCTAGTGAGGTAGGGCTCTGGGGAGGTGGGGTTGTAGGACACACTGGCAAGGTCATCTGCCCAGGTAAGTCAGGTTGGTGTCACAGAAGAATCTGGAGCTTGGTGGCTGAAAAGCATTAGAGTATAAAGTTGAAAAAATTGTGTAGTTATCAGGAACCTAAAGGTAAGAATATAACAGATGAGATTTGGGTTCTTCATGTTGGGGGAAAGTACAAAGTCTATTTTTATGTATATTCCAAGGGGCCCATGACTTTATTATTATTATTATTTTTTTTTTTTTGCTTGAGCCCAATAGCTAAAATGCAGATGAGATGAAAATATTGTCTTGGAAGATGGTGTCACAGTAGGGAATAGCACTAGATAGCTTGATCAGGACAGAGAGAAGTTCCCAAATATGGGAAAAGTATATAAATACCACTAACTGTAAACCCCATCGATCTGGCCTAGGATCCATGTCTATCCATATTTAGCACAAGAGCCTATGCAATCTCTGCATCCCCACAGGTCTGAGCTCACATTCCACTGTCATATCTAGGAACATTCTAGGCTGCACTCATTTCGGGACCAGTGGCAGAGTATGTTGATCCAGTCTCCCTTTGTAGAGTGAGGACAGTTTCTATCATTGTTGTTCTATGTTGAGGGCAAGTTCCTGTAGAGGCCCACAAGAGGGTTTATGATGGGCAAGTTTTCTAATTCTTTTGATACCAGTTTAGTGTCCTGCAATTCCATTCAATTCTGATACTACCTAGAGTTGGCACAAACCCCACAGATGCAGTACTCAGTTTCAGAATATCATTTCCACTTGAGGTGTAGATTCCCATTATCATCTGTATTTCTTATTTGTTATATATATAAAGTAGATAACCATATGACTGTTTTTGCTAGGAAGACTCAAAGAAATCATGAATGAACATTACTTATAGTTACTGGTTTACTACAAAGAGTCCAACTAAAGAGTAATAAAGTAAAAGAGATATATAGGGCAAGGAGCATGGAGGCTTTATGCTTTCCACCACATCTCCTTCCCAGAAACTATATATATTCACCAATCTAGTATTTTTTTAAACCTTTTTATTTTTTTATTAATTTTTATATTTATTTATTTATTTTCCTTTTTGTTGCCCTTGTTGTTTTTCATTGTTGTTATAGTTATTATTGTAGTTGTTATTTGATGTCATTGTTGGATAGGACTGAGAGAAATGGAGAGAGGAGGGGAAGACAGAGAGGAGGAAAGACAGACACCTGCAGACCTGCTTCAACCCCTGTGAAGCGACTCCCCTGCAGGTCGGCAAGCCCCGGGATCCTTAACGCTGGTCCTTGTGCTTTGCGCCACATGCGCTTAACCCACTGCACTACCATTCTACTCCCTTGTTTTAGGGGTTGTTTATGGTGGTTGATCATTTACCATAGATGTTGGATTCGATCTCTTCTCCCTTCTCTACAGCTCTCACAAATGGAACTCAAACTTTAAACTCTCACCATTTAGATCCTCTGGCAATCAGACACAGTGGTAAAGCTGTCTGGAGGTCCACAAATGGTTAATAGCATAAACTCAGAGGTTACTGAAAGGGACTTGTTAAGAATAACAATCAATGACTTGGAGCATTTTTTTATTGGGGGATTAATGGTTTACCATCAACGGTAAATACAGTTGTTAGTACAATTTCTCAGCTTTCTGCAGAACACTCTAAGCTATCCTAGGTCTTCCTCTATCATCATGCACTAGGACCTGAAACAGTTCCCCATCCTACCATCAGAGTCCTTTACTTTAGTACAGTACACCAAAGTCCAGGTTCTGCTATGTGTTTTCCTTTTTGTTCTTACTTCTCAACTGTGTTCATGAGTGAGGTCATCCTATATATTTTTTAAATGTGACTTTGGGGATCCAGTCTAGTGCCTCCTGAATTTGAAACTTGTGCTTTACAGATAAACCTTCTTTCAGCCTAAAATTTAGTTTTTATTTTCTTCTGTGTTGTTGGGTGAGGGTGGCTAGAGGGAGAGAGAGACAAATAGAGAGACAGAGAGGAAAACATATAAGCATTTCACCAGTCAGTTTTCACTCCTATGATTCAAGGGATCAAACCCAGAGCCACATATACTAATGCAGCAAATTATACTTCCCAGGGAGAAATTCCCTGGCCTCTGATGTATATATGTCTGACTAGTTCTTCTCATTTTATTTTCAAAATTCTGAAGTAGGCTCAAAGAGGTAATTCCCCCCTGCTTCTCTGGATTCCTCCTAGGATTGTGGAGCAAACAGATGAATAACAAAGAAGCAAAATACAGAATATATTTAATTACATACTTATGGAGAATCAAATAGGACAATATAGAGGTATATATCCTGAACTAAAGAATAGAATATGGACTTGGGCTTTCAAGAGAGCAAAAAAGGATTAAGAGGATGAGGAGTGAGTGAATTATATGAAAAAGGAGACCAAATTCCCTTTTTAGGAGTAGTTTGTTGTGCCATATATTGGTATATGTATGGATTTCTTCAATTGAAAAATTATTTCCGGTAAAATTTTAAATACTTTGCAGTTCCTTCAATTTTTATTCTCTCAAGCAGTTGAGGTAGTGGCTAAAGTTTCTAGTGACCTTCAGAGATCCCATGAGTCTCAGATCGAATTAATATGCATGCCAAAGTAATGTGTCCTAGTAAAGCCTGTTCTGAACATCTTAGGGAAACCTATGCTGACTGAGTTGCTTGAACAGGAAGAAAATCAAGGGCAGAGATATAGGTTTTTGTTCTTCTGCATGACCTAGGCCTACCTACTCGATTATTTTTTAATACAAACCTATGAAGGAGAGAAACTTTTCAGCAGAAAACCCAAAATAAATGTGATCAACCGGTTCACTAGTGAACTTTGACAAAGGCAGCCATTTCATTTTGAAACATTTTCTGCATTTGTTTTTATGAGAATTATCAGAGCTATTGTTAATACTCTACATTTTTGTGTATAGGATAATTTTCTTTAAGAGTAAATATCTTACTAGGAATTATAGCAGATATTTAAATGACTAGAACAAATGAATCGTATTTGCATAGTATTTCTATATTGCTACAAGGGAGTTGTAAATGAATTCAGCACCATAGTGTTGAGGGGCTAGAATGAGAAACTTGGGAACCAATTGATTATTATCAAGGTAAAGGTACATATTCCCTTGGTGGAAAATTCTACCTATTCTCTCTTTTATTATCCTTATGATAGTGTTCTATTTATTTTGTGAGAATAGACATTTTAATTGGATATGCCATGTTTCAAAGACCAAAGAAATGCTTAATTCATTCTAACAAACTTGTTAGTCACTGTTTATACCAAGAGGATTTCTACTCTATAGAGAATAATATTGTTTTCTTTTTCCTTTGTTAATAAATCAAAGTTTTTCACTGACCTACAGCAGTCAAGCACACTTTAAAGCAAAATCATATCAGTCTAACACAAATACGTATCCTTTTAGTTTTATGTATTCTTTTTATCCTCCTTTGATTCTTTGAAAAATAATGGATCTCAAAGACATTTTTTAAGAAATATAATATTGTCTCTGTAATTTATCTGATAAGAAAAAAATATATATAAACTTGCTTTTTTGTTTTAACGCAGGTGCTCTGTGACTGAGTTACATCCCCTGCTCTTATTTAAAGTTTTAATGTATTTTAATAAAACAAATCAGAGTTTAAATTTTATTTTTTTCACTTAAAGTTGACATGGTTGGTTTTTTTTTCACAGTTTTGTTTAGCTGAAAAGTTTTTATTATCTTAAAGATTTTTAAGTCAAAATAGACGGCTAAGGTAGAAATGATTTATAGATACAACTTCACACATTTTCTGAGATTCTATTTGTTATAAATTAATAGTTTTCCTGGAAAAGTGTTTCTTATGGTTTACTGTGTCCAGTATAATATATTTTACTTGAAGAAAATGTGGTGGTAGAAGATGCTACAGTTTCAGTGTACCCTGATTCTGTTACTGTTTGCTTTGTTCAGCAATCACTCTGATCCTCCTGGCAGGGAACAAGATCCAGGAACAAAACTACTAGTAACTGTATAGATAAAAAGGCAATGAATTCTGCTTTTAAGGCAAAAGGAGAATAGTCTACAAAAGAATGAAAATAGGAATAAAAGTATAGCATTGTTAACCCACAGATCTGTTGCAGCTTTGAAAATCTTACACTGCAAAAAAAAAAAAAAAAGTGACACTACAAAGATATAATTATGTGACTAAAACTCTTGAAAAGGGTCACCATTCAGTTACTAACCAAATGTTTGACAATAAAAGTAGGCTAGATCATTCATAATTGAGAAAGGATAGGCTAGAAACTTATAGCTGAGCACTCTTTTTCTTAAAAATGACATGACAGTATTTTAGTAGTTTATGGGGTATTATAATATATTGTATTTTCTATATCAGAACAACTCTTTAGATATGATGAAGAAGCTGAGGTCAAGAAGAGTACTTCAGAGAAGAATGGGAAAGAAATGTCTGAGCAAACATTACAAAAGGTATTCTAATTTGTAAGATATTGAGCTGAGCAAGTTAAATCTGAATTTTCACATAAAGGATTATGTTTGAAAATGGGAACTCATGAACTTAAACTTTATATGAATCCTTCATTTAAATTCATATTTCAAAATCATTGGCTTGCCAAAATAGGTGAAAATAATCAATATTAGTGAAATAAATGTGGAAACACTTGTGCTTCTGTTGACATAGATTAAAATATACTCGAACAATAAAAATAGAATAACAAAAATAGAAATTATAAAATTTATATTATAGGTGTTTGCTACATGTAATTTTAAAGTTCAGTGTTCAAATAGAACAGAACGAGATACATTAACAGACATTTACATTTTTTAAAATTGTCTTTATTTATTGGATAGAGACAGGTAGAAATTGAGAGGGAAAGGGGTGATAGAGAGGGAGAGAAACAGAGAGATACCTGCAGCCCTGCTTCACCACATATGAAGTTTTCCCCCTGCAGGTGGGGACCAAGGGATTGATCCTGGGTCCTTGCGTATTGTAACATTTGTGCTCAACCAGGTGTGCTACCACCTGGCCCCTAAGGGACATTTCTATATCTATGTCATATGTTAAGTGACACCAGATTGTCACTATTTTAGCTAGAAAATCTGAGTTTTAGCAAATGATACTATGTTTATAATTTTTATTTTTAGTATTAAATTTACGTGACACATTTCATTTTTATAAAAGTTTAAATGCATGCTTACTTAATGTAACTATCTGAGAAACAGATTCATCTGTATAAATCTTAGTCAGTTTATATGCTTATGGGATTAGTAGTGAAATGCTCTTTTGAAGCAATATTTATCTTTATACTTGACTAATATTTTCAAGTAAGTGGGTTTGGTCACATTTTATAACTTGTTATAAATAAAATGTTCTTTAAGTTTTTAATTTTTCTTTTAAGTTTTTTCTTTTAACTATTGTTTGGCTACACTTCTTACTTAGAAAAGACAGAAGTGCACAAATGTATAAAAAAATAGTGACATGCATACCTAATATCACTTTAATCTGTAAGTTACTTGTAAAAATATAGTGCTTTATAGCAGATCTTGTGATTCCTTATATTTCTGACACCATGTGGTCATGTATCAAAGACTTTTATCTCTTTAATGCTGGATGACACATACCAGCTTAACATAATAATACAGAGAAAAAGAAGTGTTCACATTTGTTTATGTTAAGTTAAAATGAGTAATTGAAAACGTGTGTACTGTTAGCTAGATTGCTATACAGTTTATATTAAGATAATCAACTTTTGTTTCAGGACAGTATTTTCCTCTGCCAGGTTTTGTATAATTTGTGTGTATGTGTGATATGTGTCATGCTGGGGTCTCACATGAGCATGTAATTTCACCACAATCATGCTATATTTTTTTCTTTCTATTGTATTTTAGACAGAGAGAAATAAACAGAGATGGATGTATATTTAGGCAGATGGTGTAAAGCACCAAAATACTATTCCAACATTTGTATAACTCCCACTGATGCTCTCATATTGTTTCAACACATGAGCCTTGACCTTCATACCCTGTTGGATGAGCTACCTCCTGCCCCCTATTTTTGTATAATTTTTGTCACTACACATATATAACATTGCTTTTCTCGTGAATTTACATTCTTGGGGTAAGAACTCTAAAAAAGTATATTTCATTCACTATCAAAAGAGATTACTACTATAGAGGATCCAGGAAGCTGCTTTAAGTCCAGAAAAGCCAATTCTTTTTATTGAAATTTGTGGTGGGTACTGGGTAGTGGGGCACCAGGTTAAGTGCAAAAACCTGTGCAAGGATCCAGCTTTGAGCCCCCGGGTCCTCAATTGCAGGGGGGAAGCTTTACTAGTGTTCAAGCAGGTCTTCAGGTACCTATATCTTCTCTCTCCTTCTCTTTATCTCCCCCCTCCTCTCTCGATTTCTCTCTGTCCTACCCAGTAAAATGGAAAAATGGCTGGCAGGAGGAGTGGGTTCATAATGCCAGCACTGAGCCCCAGCAGTAACCCTGGAAGCAAAATAAATAAATAAATAGACTAACAGTAGATAAAAGAAAAGAAAGAAAAATAGAAACTTTAAATTCATACACTATTTTTACAATTTTATATTAACCTAATGAAATTGTGTGAATCATCACTTCACTCCTTTCATTTGAGGTTTCTTTACTTAAAGATGTACATGAAACTTACTCAAAATGGACACAAGTGACTGAGGGGTTGACTCAGCAGATAAAGTACAGAACATCTATGTAGGAGCCCCTGTGTTAGAATGCTGATTGGGTGGTGGGAATTGTGTGGAGTTGTACCCCTCCTACCCTATGGTTTTGTTAATTTATCCTTTCTTAAATAAAAAATAAATTAAAAAAAAAAGAATGCTGGCACCTTATATGCTGGAGCACAGTGGGCCCCTGAACTCTCCCTCACCTCATTTGTCCCTCATAAAACAAATTAAGTAAGTTGTTTTTAAAAAAGTTCTTAAAAGAGAGCAAAAACATATAAACATTTTTATACACAGAAGAATGTAACATCTAAGTAGATATAAGAAACATAATAGGGAATTTCATACTTTTACATGATACATTTCCTCAAATTTTTATATCAAAATTCTGATCCCCAGTATCAAAGAATGTAAATGTATTTGGAGATGATTGCTGCAAAATTATTTAGTTAAAATGAAGTTATTAGAGTTTAGTCTACTCAGTCTGTGATGCTTTGTTAATGCACCTCTAGCAAAATAATATTCACACTTAACAAAGTAAAATATTTTATTATTTTGAAAGGAACCATGTTTTTGGCTAATTATTTAAATGCTCAATATAAAAAGAAAATTATAGACACTGAGCACATAAACCAAATGCCATTGACAATTCTTCAGGCTTATTCTCAAATATACTTTGAGATATTTATATTCTTGACAATTTAAACTAGTTTCAAAATAACTTGTGAATATATCATTTGAATACCACTTGTATAGTTACTATGGAATTTCCCTTTTCAAAGTCTCTAGAAGTAGTGTATATATTTTATTTTATGCTTACTTTACTTTTATTATTGAATATTTCAAGGATTTATTTGGATAGAGACAGAGAAATTCAGTGGGGAGGGGAAGGTAGAGAGCTTGAAAGAGAAGAGATGCCTACAGCACTGCTTTGCCACTTGTGAAGATTCCCCCGATGCACATGGGGACTGTGGGCTTGAACCCAGGTTCTTCCACATAGTCTACTCAAACAGGTGAGCCACCAACCAGCCAGCCCTTTACACTCACTTAAACCATAAACATTAATAATTTTAAAAGATTTCCTAATGATTAGACATATATGCACATTATGCCATTAACAGTTTTTAAATGTCTTAAATATAATAGATCATGAAAGGATTTTCCCTATTGCTATACAGAATTGTTACTTTATGCCAGAAGTTAACTGAATTTTTAACTGAAGAAAGTAACATTAATTTCCAGATTAGCAATCTCATGTGAAGATGTTATTTAGTTACAAGAGCTAACATGCTGTATTTTAATCAGTTATAAATTTTATTCTATTGATAATTCAATAATATTAATATATTTTACCTTGAGAATTTTTACATAGCTGTTACGACTAATAACACAGATGTTAAGTGATGATAAAATATTTAGAACTTACAGCCGGTGGTAGCGCACCGGGTTGAGCTTACAGGTTACAGTGTGCAAGGACCCAGGTTTAAGCCCCTGGTCCCCACCTGCAGGGGAAAGCTTCAGGAGTGGTAAAGCAGGGATGCAGTTGTCTCTCTGTCTTTCTCCCTCTCTATCTTCCCTTTTCAATTTCTGGCTGTTTCTATCCAAAAAAAAGAAAATTAAAAAAATATATTTAGAACTTAACTACCTGTAATTATGGTAACCTTAGTCTCTGTATCTGGTTCCCTGGTAGAAGGATGAGAGTGGTGATGATATTTAATACTCATAATCTGACAAAATAAGTGTTACTGTTCCCATTTCACATATGAGGAAACTAAAATTAAAACTGGTTAAACATTATACTAGGTAAAACAACCAGGCTCATAAATTCAATTTCTCCTATCACACTCATATTATTAATTTTCTGAAACTATCATTGTCAAAATAATGAATAAATAAAGGCATAGTTTCTTATTTGTACAGAATGTTTTAAACAAATGTACCCTATTTAATTACTCTGCTCTGTAATCTAATGTACTAAAATAGTCAAAATATTCATTTCCCTGAGGAAGTTATAACTTACCTCAGCTTACCTCTCTCATCCACCCCCAAAAAATCCATTATGCAAGAAGGCTTTTAAAAGTATATATATATATATATATATATATGTATGGAGTTGGGCGGTAGTGAAGCGGGTTAAGCGTACATGGCGCGAAGCCCAAAGACCGGCGTAAGGAGCCCGGTTCGAGCCCCGGCTCACCATCTGCAGGGGAGTCGCTTCACAGATGGTGAAGCAAGTCTGCAGGTGTCTATCTTTCTCTCCTCCTCTCTGTCTTCCCCTCTTCTCTCCATTTCTCTCTGTCCTATCTAACAATGATGACTTCAATAAAAACAACAATAGCTACAACAATAAAAAAATTTTAAAATATATATATATTTATTATTGGATAGAGACAGAAGGAAATTGAGAGGGGAGGGTAGATAGAGAGGGAGAGAGACAGAGAAACACCTGAAGCTGTGCTTCAACACTTCTGAAGCTTTCCTCCTGCAGGAGGTGACCAGGGGTTTGAACCTGGGTCCCTACACACTGTAATGTGAGCACTTAACCAGGTGTGCCATCACCTGGCCTTGAAAGAAGCCTTTTTAGGTTTCTGCCTGAGACTGTGAGTTTTCTCAGAATCCATGGCTCTCCTGTTTACACAGGAAATATATTTGTTCATTTAATTTTTTTATTAATCTGATTTATGCTTGCTTGATTGTCTATTCATGAAGAAGATAGACAGGTATACAGTGAATTTTTTTCTCCCATTCAAAGTAAAGAAGTTTTAACCATAATTCATGTACTAAGGTGCATTTTTCCACTCACATTGCCCAGCTCACCTGTAAAGTGTTTACACCCAGAAGGAACAATAAAATTCTTATACAGAAATCCAAAGCTCTACAACAATCTGCTACATTTTTCCCCAACATACTTCTAATTCAGATCAAGAATAAACTCTAGGGGATGGGTGGTGGTGCACCTGCTTGAGTGCACATGCTGTAATATACAAGAACTCAGGTTTGTGACATTGGTCCCCACTTATAGGGGGGAAGCTTTTCGAGTGGTGAAGCAGTGCTGAAGATGACTTAACAATTCACACTTGGAAAAATAATTTATGTAATTTTTTTTTCATTTCCATTGGCACTTCACACCTTTTTTCAGGTAGAGAGAAACAGAGATGGGGGAGTGAGGAAAAGGTATTACAACACCAAAGCTTTCTCTAGTGCATGGGAACTGGGCTTGAACTTGGTTGTTCACTTGACAAAGCTGGTACATGATGTTAGGGTAGCTGCTTTGCCAATCCAATTACATCTTTAACATCATAAAAACCTGTAAACTATAGAACATTATGTATATGCACAAGTTTTTCTTGTGTATTTCTACAGATTACAAATCATTAGTTTCTAATAATAAAAAATTTATTAACCTTTGAAAAATTTTGTTTTAAAAGTAGATGTGATTCCATGTTATTTTGCATGCATAATTCTAGATTAACTTAGTTTATTCATTTTCCAAAATTATCTGGATAACTTTTTTTTTAAATAAACACTGTTTCTACCACCAAAAGACAGTGTCCCATACCACCCCCAACCCCTCACCCTAAAACCCAGTGTTTTTACTTTGGTGTCATACTCCAAACTCAGTCAAATCCTCCTCTGAGTTTACCTCTCTGTTCTTTCTCAACTTCTGTTTATGAGTGGGATCATCCCATACTCATCTTCATCTTTCTGACTTAGCTCACAGATAAAGTGGTTCAGTTTCATTCTTCTGCATGTTTCAACCCAATTTCCCCAGCACCATTTATTGAAGAGAACTTCCTTCCTCCATTTAATACTTCGGGCCCTCTTATCAAAGATTAGCTAGCCATAGATGTGGGGGTTTAGTTCTTGGCTTTTAGTTCTGTTACACTGGTCTGTGTGCCTATTTTTGTTCCGGTACTAGGCTTTTTGATGATGATGGCCTTATAATCTAGTTTGAGATCTGGGAGTGTGATGCCTCCATTTCTGTTTCTATTCCTCAAGATTGTTTTGGCGATTCTAGGTGTTTTCTGGTTCTAGATAAATGATTGTAGTTTGTGTTCTATTCTCTTAAAGAAGCTTGGTGGAACTTTGATGGGTATCACCTTAAATTTGTATATGGCTCTGGGAAGAATATTCATTTTGATTATATTAATTCTTCCAATCTATGAGCATGGGATGTCTTTCCATATCTTGGTATCATTTTCTATTTCCTTGAATAGCAATTCATAATTTTCAGTATACAAATCTTTCACTACTTTGGTCAGGTTTATTCCTAGGCATTTTATTGATTTTGCTTCAACAGTGAATGGGAGTTATTTCTGGATATGCTCTTCTTTGGATTTAGTGTTAACATAAGGAAATTCCACTGATTTTTTAATATTGATTTTATAGCCTGACACCTTGCTATATTGCCTAATAACTTCCAGTAGTTTTCTGCTGGATTCTTTCATATCATCTGTATACTATCATATCATCTGCAAATAGTGAGAGCTAGACTTCTTCCCATCCAATCTGTGTTCCTTTGATTTCTTTCTCTTGTCTGATTGCTATAGCAAGAACTTCCAATACTATGTTGAAGAGTAATGGTGACAGTGGACAGCCCTGTCTAGTCCCCAACTGAGTGGGAATGCTTTCAGCTTCTGTCCCTTGAGTATGATATTGACTGTAGGTTTGCTATATATGGAATCCACTATCTTGAGGAATTTCCCATCTAATCTCATTTTTTGTAGTGTTTTGTATATGAATGGGTGTTGGATTTTGTCAAAGGCTTTCTCTGCATCTGTTGAGATAATCATGTGGGTTTTGGCTTTGCTTTTATTGATGTGGTGCTGGGCTAGCGTGAGGGTGTTTCTTCCCAGGCACGTGCTCTCTGGGTTGGAGAGAACAGCCTGAGCTGCTGCTGACTCAGCAACGTGGAGAGAGACCAGGAAGTCGTGGTGGAACAGGATCATAGTGTGTCTTTATTGATCAGAGACAATGTTTTTATCTATTAGAACCGGAAGTAGCAAGTCGGAAGAGGGAATAGTTAGGAAAGGGGGTCAAGAAAAGAAAAGAGCGGGCTAAGGTAGAAACTTCCTTAGCAACTGTTGTGAAGGTTTTAACCAGTGGAATTAATTAATACCCTGCATTCAGGGTGGGTCTTGAGGTAGAAAGAAGATAGATCAATGGTGAGCATCTTTCAGGCAAAACAATGATTATGTAAATAGGCCATAGTATCAGCAATGGAGCATGGAGCAGAGCAGGGGTGGGGGCTGGCTTAAGGCCCAACATCTCTCCCTTTCTTTTTTATCTAATTGCCATAGTATCAGGAATGTGGGGTGCTTTGTGAGGCAGGGAGTCTGATAGGACGAGGCATAACTTTGGGGTTACTACTGTCCCTTCTTGCTCAACCTCTCAGTAGAGAGAGAGACTAACAGGATAGACACACCCCTCAGGTTCAAGCCCTGCCAAGCTCAACCACATCCTCACAATTTCCTGACATCCCCCTCTTTCTTAATGGCCATCTATAAATGGGTCAGGGTCAGTAAAAGAGTCCATTTCTTTCAGAGGAATAGCAGTGTAGGGGTCAACAGAAACCTATATCATGCAGACATTTTTAAAAGAAGTGGAATAAGACAGGGAGCAATAAGTAAGAGTAGCAAGGGACAACGTGAGACTGAAGAGAGGCCTGGTAGGCAGAGAGGGGCTGCCTAATGGGCAGAAAGGGGGTGCTGCCTGATCAGCAGAAAGGGGGTGTGTTGGTATGCTTCTAGTTCTGCTTCTGGGATCCCTTCTGTTACATTGCTTGACGTTGTGGTCTATTTACATGGTCATTCTGTTACATTGGTTTGGTCTCACTCTCCCTGCCTCAGGGAGATTTTGGTTTAGTTTTTGACTTTTCGCACTTCTTGTTTCTCCCCGCCCCCTATCCTGGATACTTCCTGGGTTCCAGACGTGGCGGCCGGAGGAGAAAGATATAGGATAGATTCAGGTTGTGATTAGATTAGATTAGTTTTTTGAGCCGTTTGCTCATGAATAAAGAAATACTGATTCTCCGCTCAGCCATGTGTCCATGATCATCTGTCTTCTGCCGCGAAGCTAGCCCGACGTACTGGCGCCGTGAACTTTGACCGACAGGGGCGCTGTAGAGGAGTGGAGGCCTGATAGGCCGAGGGGCAAGAGACGTGATCTGGTGTTGCATAGTCCCAGACAGCTGGCTGCAAGGTCCATGGACTGCTACAGTCAGTCCTCAAGAAGTCCAGCATTGTAAAGTGAGTCTCCAAAGGTTTATCAGCAAGTGCAATAGAAGCATAAGTCCAGTGCTAATGACCAGGGGAAGAAATGCCACATGTCTATCTCAATGAGGAGGACAGCCACTGGAACTTTGCTTCTTTGTAGCGAGTGAGCTAGAACTGCCAAAACGTGACAGGCAAAGGAGAAGCAGGAAAGGCAGACAGCGATGGGCAAGAAAAAGGCAGAAAGAAAGTTCTGTCCTTGGAGTCTGTGAATCAGGTTCTTCAGATTATGCCAGATCACATAATTGGTTTCAGGGGCACACTCTAGTCGTGCCATCTTGTGGGCAATGACAGAGAACAGGGGTCCAAATGGATTCAGGGATTTCGTATGAGCAGATGCTTCTTCATATGAAGGCTTGACATAGCTGTAATCAATTACTTGTGAAGAAAAAACTTGTAACAAGTTAGAAGTTTACTATAATTGATAACTGTATGATTAGAATTGGTTTAATTATCTTATGACCAAGTTTTGTTAAATCATATTGATTTTTAACTAATTTTCATTTAAACCTTAAACAAACTCAGGTTACTTAGAGAGTTAACACATGTTAGTGACAATGTTTCTTAGAACATTTACAATGCCAGATTGATGCCAGATTTGTTGTGGATTAATTTCCACAAGATCAGTTCACGGGGCATTTTGGGGGGCCCTCCAAAAATGTCCTAGAGAATTTGTATTTTAATTTTGGAGATGATGAATTGTCACATTAAATATTTAGACATTTACCTTAAATACTTAGTTACTTTAGCAAATTAAGTTTACCTTTATGAGAATCATGTTGAAAACTCCTTAATTTAACTCTGGTAATAATGTTGCTTCAAAGTTACACTTTTAACCTTAAAGTTAATGTTTAACAAACTTGAAACACACACATAAACATGTAGTCTTTAACACATAGGAAGAGAAAACTTTTGTTATGAAGACATATCATTTCAAACACGAATTGAGATCTGTACTGTCTTATTTGAACCATTTCCACTCACACAGTTTAAGACTGAATGTTTCACATTTATTCCAAGACTTAAAAAAATCAAAAGAGGAAAAAAAGTAAAAAAAAAATTAGAATTGTTTCTGGACGTCTCCAGAAATCATGGATATGTCCAACATTTTTCAATAAAGTAAATTAAGTTTCAGAGTATTCTAAGCAAAATGGGTCATACAAAAATTCAGTCATTCAACTCACTGACTCATGAAACACAACTGGCCAGTCATAGCATAAGATTTTCAGAGAAGGGGAGGGGAAGAGTGGGCTCTGTGAACCAGATTTTTCAGGTACTGCCATGTCTCATTATGGATCTAATCCTCTTTCAGTGTTTCTTCTTCTTCAGGGATAGCTGTGCCATCTTTGCGGGTATTGCTGGACATGGTGGGCAGGAAACCAGAAAGGTTTTGAGTAATCCTGTGGAAACACACATACAAAACCCCTTACCATGGTCAATAGGGGGTCAGGCCTTTTCCCAGTTTTATCGAGTGGGTCTTTCCATTTGACCTTAATAGCTGGGAGGATGGATGGTGTTTGCCAGTGAAGAATAATAGGAGTTGTTTCGAGTTTTTGTAAATATTAAAGAGGTTTAATGTAGTTAAGGCTTTTGCCAGCTGTATATTTGGGGGGGTATATTCCCTCTTTTTCTTTATTTAATTGAGCCTTAAGGGTTTGATGGGCCCTCTCAACAATGCCTTGTCCCTGTGGATTATAGGGAATGCCTGTAGTATGAGTAATGTTCCTGAGGGAACAAAAGTCTTTAAATTGTTTGCTGGTAAAAGCAGGGCCATTCCACTGGTCAGTGTGTCTGTTCATGTTCCAGTACCAAGCAGTTTTGATGACAATGGCCCTATAATACAGTTTGAGATCTGGGAGTGTGATGCCTCCGGTTCTGTTCTTTTTTCTCAAGATTGTTTTGGCAATTCTAGGTATTTTCTGGTTCCAGATAAACATTTGTAGCATTTTTTCTATTTCCCAGAAATGAGGCCCCACATATAAGGACATCTAATCTTTGACAAAGGGGCCCAGACTATTACGTGGGGAATATTACGTCTCTTCAACAAATGGTATTGGAAACAATGGGTTGAAACATGCAGAAGAATGAAACTGAATCACTGTATTTCACCAAATACAAAAGTAAATTCCAAGTGGATCAAGGACTTGGATGTTAGACCAGAAACTATCAGATACTTAGAGGAAAATATTGGCAGAACTTTTTTCCGCATAAATTTTAAAGACATTTTCAATGAAACGAATCCAATTACAAGGAAGACTAAGGCAAGTATAAACCTATGGGACTACATCAAATTAAAAAGCTTCTGCACAGCAAAAGAAACCACTACCCAAACCAAGAGACCCCTCACAGAATGGGAGAAGATTTTTACATGCCATACATCAGATAAGAGTTTAATAACCAACATATATAAAGAGCTTGCCAGACTCAACAACAAGACAACAAATAACCCCATCCAAAAATGGGGGGAGGACTTGGACAGAATATTCACCACAGAAGAGATCCAAAAGGCCGAGAAACACATGAAAAAATGCTCCAAGTCTCTGATTGTCAGAGAAATGCAAATCAAGACAACAATGAGATATCACTTCACTCCTGTGAGAATGTCATACATCAGAAAAGGTAACAGCAGCAAATGCTGGAGAGGGTGTGGGGTCAAAGGAACCCTCCTGCACTGCTGGTGGGAATGTAAATTGGTCCAACCTCTGTGGAGAACAGTCTGGAGAACTCTCAGAAGGCTAGAAATGGACCTACCCTATGACCCTGCAATTCCCCTCCTGGGGATATATCCTAAGGAACCCAACACATCCATCCAAAAAGATCTGTGTACACATATGTTCTTGGCAGCACAATTTGTAATAGCCAACACCTGGAAGCAACCCAGGTGTCCAACAACAGATGAGTGGCTGAGCAAGTTGTGGTATATATACACAATGGAATACTACTCAGCTGTAAAAAATGGTGACTTCACTGTTTTCAGCCGATCTTGGATGGCCCTTGAAAAAATCATGTTGAGTGAAATAAGTCAGAAACAGAAGGATGAATATGGGATGATCTCACTCTCAGCCCGAAGTTGAAAAACAAGATTAGAAAAGAAAACACAAGTCGAACCTGAAATGGAATTGGAGTATTACACCAAAGTAAAAGACTCTGGGGTGGGTGGGTGGGTGGGGAGAATACAGGTCCATGAAAGATGATGAATGACATAGTGGGGGTTGTATTGTTAAATGGGAATCTGGGGAATGTTATGCATGTACAAACTATTGTATTTACTTCTGAATGTAAAACATTAATTCCCCAATAAAGAAATAAATTGTTTAAAAATAAATAAATAAATATAAATAAATAAAAAAAATAAAGTAACAGCCTCAGAAAAAAAAGCAGGGCCATTGTCTGTTTTAAGTTGAAGAGGTATACCCATTACAACAAAACAGGGGAGCATATAGCTTTTAAGCTTTTTTGAGCTTTCTCCCATCTGAGCTGTAGCCCACATAAACTTAGAGAAGGTATCAATTGAGACAAACGTATTTTTTGTTTGCCAAAGTTGGGTAAAAGTTTTGCTAAAGAGCATTGGCTTTTAAGCCACAAGGGTTAACCCCAAGAGTTTGAAAAGCAGGTGTGTTGATTAGACCTGCAGAGGAGCATGTAGCAAGAATATCTTTCACCTGTGCCAGAGAAATATCAGGAAATGGCATTCGAAGGCCTTTAAGATTAACATCAGTTAAAGAATGGAAGTCAGCAGGATTAGAGACAGAGGCTAGGAGAATTCCTGTGGAGACGAGGTGATCAGCTGCAGCATTCCCTTCAGACAAGGAACCAGGAAGAGGGCTGTGGGAATGAAGGTGTTGAATATACAGTGGTTGAGTTCAAGAACAGAGCATAGAGGCAATTTGAATTAAGAGCGGAGAAAGTGGGTTGTCATCAATTCTCAGATAAGAATGAGCAAGCCATGGAAGTAGGTTAATGGTATACACACTGTCAGAAAAAAGGTTGAAGGATTCTGGTACAGCTTTTAATGCAAGGAAAACAGCATAAATTTTTTGTACTGAGGGGATTTATCAGGAAGCTCAGTAAAGAGAGATTTGGGATATTGCTTGTCTGGATAATATATAAGGGTAGCAGCTCCCTTTTTTCCACCATCTGAAAATTGTAGCAGCAGAGGGGATGGGATCTCGAGAGAAAAGTCTGGGTACTAATAGAGGCAGAAGAGGTAAAGAAGTTGTCAGTTTATTAGAAGGAAAATGATTATCTAATTGTCCTGGAAAACCCATTAAACTTATGGTAAAATGAGAATGGTGGCATATGAGCCACTCTGTATCTGTGAGAGAAAAAGGAAGAATAATTGAATCCAGTTCTTTTCCTAAGACCTGGGTAGACCTGCTTCACCCTTGATGCTAAGGCATCAATCTCAGTAAGAAGTCTTGAAGCTCCCCCTACTGGCGTATGAAGCCATTCAAGAATGCCACAGTACCCCCACCACAGTGGGGGTGGAGTTAAAGATTAGAAGATTTACCAGAGAGGATTGGGAGATCCAAAGGAGGTAAATGTCCTGGAGAGCCTGATTAACCCTTTCCAGTGTCAAGGAGGCTTCTGGAGTTAAAGTATGCTTTGAGGAGGGCTGTTTGTCTCCTTTTAACAGATGAAACAGCAGTTGGAGACAGCTAGTGGGGAGATAAATATACTGCCTAAGCCAATTTAAATTTCCAAGAAAACTTTGTAAAGAAGCAAGAGTGAGATTAGAAGGAAGAGTAACACAAGGTTTTAAAGGACGAATCTGTGTCAAAGAAATTTCTGAGCCTAAGAAGGATATTGGAGGAATTAGCTGTACCTTCTCAGGAGCTGCATTAAGACCATTCTGCTTCGAGGCAGGGATAAGAAAATCACAATGTTTCTTAGAACATTTGCAATGCCAGATTTGTTGTGTATTTATTTCCACAAGATCAGTTCACAGGGCATTTTGTGGGGCCCTCCAAAAAAAAAGAAAACCTCCCTACCACTTCTCTCTCCCTCCACCTCGGTCTCTATGAATATGTTAAGTTTATTGTCTGCTTTCAGTTGTGTTTTGTAAGAGAGTGATTTGAATGACTGAATTTTTTACGACCCATTTTACTCTGAGTACTCTGAAACTTAATTGACTTTATAAAAAAAATGCTGGATGCAGCCATGATTTCTGGAGATGTCCAGAAACAATCCTAAATTTTTTTTTCTCTTTTGATTTTTTTTTTAAGTCTTGGTATAAATGTGAAACGTTTAATCTTGAAAACTGTATGAGTATGGGCGGGGGAGATAGCATAATGGTTATGCAAAGAAACTTATGTCTGAGGCTCCAAAGTCCTAGGTTCAATCCCCTGCACCACCATAAGCCAGAGCTGAGCAGTCCTCTGGTTAAAAAAGAACAAAAAACATTGTCATTAACATGTGTTAACTCTCTAAGTAACCTGAGTTTGCTTTCAGTCTGAGGTAAAAATTAGTTAAAAAATCAATATATTTTAATTAAATCTGGTCTGAAGATCCTGTGCACACGTAGGCTGTGTCTCCATCTTAAATGGGTGTAACAAAAGGTAGAAAAGACACTATTGATATGTAAAGCTCTCAGCCTGGTGAGAGATAGATAGCATAATGGTTATGCTAATGATTCTCATGCTTGAGGCATCTAACAATGGTTCTTCTGTTTATATTTCCACATTTTATTTAGCTTAAATGGTTTAAACAACCTTAAAATCATACTAGAAAGGACTTCCAAAATTATAAAGGTACTTAAACCCATTATAATCATCAAGTTATCAATTATAATAAACTTCTAATTTGTTACAAGTTTTTTCTTCACAAGTAATTGACTACAACTATGTCAAAGCCTTCACATGAAGAAGCATCTACTCATATGGAATCCCTGGAAATCCATTTGGACCCTTGTCCTCTGACATCGCCCACAAGATGGCATGACTACAGCGCACCCCCTGAAACTCATGATGTGACAGTCTCAGGACTTTGCAACACCAGATCACCCCTTTCACCCCTCTGCCTATCAGGCCTCCACTCCTCCACCTATCAGGTAGCGCCCCCTTTCTGACCATCAGGTAGCCCCTCTCCACCTACCAGGCCTCTTTTCAGTTTCACACTGTCCCTTGCTACTCTTACTTATCGCTCCCTGTCTTATTCCAGTTCTTTTAAAAACGCCTGCACGATATCATTTAGGTTTCTGCCCAACAGGTTTCTGTTCATCCCTACACTACTATTCCTCTGTCAAAATTGGAGTATTTTACAGACATTGACCCATTTAAATATGGCCATTGGAAAGAGGGAGATGTTGGGAAATTGTGAGGATGTGGTTGAGCTTGTCAGGGCTTGAACCTGAGGGGTGTGTCCAATCCTGTTAGTCTCTCTCTACTGAGAGGTTGAGCAAGGAAGGATAGTAGTTCCCCAAAGGTGTGCCTCCTCCTATCAGACTCCCTGCCTCACAAAGCACCCCTCATTCCTGTTACTATGACCATTAGATAAAAAGAAAGGGGGAGATGTTGGTCATTACACCAGGTCCCCTGCATTTTTTGATGCTGTGGTATATTTACATAATCACTGTTTTGCCTGAGAGAGACCTGCCCTGCCTGCAGGGTATTGGTTTAATCCCCACTGGTTAGAACCTTCGCAACAGCTGCTGTGGAAGCTTGCTACCTTCCCGCTCTTTTTCTCCACCACTTCTCCTAGCCATTTCCTTTTCCCACTTGCCACTTCCATTTCAAAAGATATAAAGGCGTTGTCTCTGATCAATAAAGGCATTGAATTGAGTTCCTGCTGAACCACAAGTTCCTGGTCTCTTCTCTCTCCGGAGACGCAAGCCCGGCATCTCTCAATCTATTTCTTGAGCTCTCTTACCTCTTCCTTTGATTTTTCTAGTTCATCCTTTGTCTTTCTCATCCTGTTTTCTTCTTCTGTTAATCTTCTTTCCCTTCCCTCAATTTCTTTCTTCAGTTCATTTATAGTATTAGCTTGTTCTGCTAATTGGCCTTTTAGCTCAGCTATTTCAGCTTTCAGTTCTCTTAATTACCTGTTGTAGGTAGAATTTTCCTTGTGGGTCTCATCTGTTATTTCCTTAATTCTGATAGCTCTTTCCTCCATAGTTGTCTTCATTTCTGTGATTATTAGGTTACTATTGCTTGCATACTCTTCTTATCTGTGGTTACTTCTGACTGGTTTGGAGTTTCTTCGTGGCTCATGTTCTGATTCATTGTGGTAGCAGTTTTATTTGCTCTTGATTTATCCATTTTTTTTATTGATGTGGTTTGTATTCTTCTGTTCTGTTGTTCTTCAGTTACTGTGATAGCCACCCTATACTAAAGCCTTTTCACAAATGCAGTCACAAACCTCAGAAATTATAACAATAGCAACTGAAGTGAGGATTTATGCATTTCAACCAATACCAGTTAGCCAAACATCTCCAATCCAAGAAAAGATAGTAAACAGAACCAAAAGAAAGAGAAAGGAAAAAAAAAGGAAAGCAAGAGTAGATAATTATGGAAACCTACTGTCCAGTATAAGTTCTAGGGTTCTAGGGATGGCAAGAGGAGAAAGAAAAGTATAAAAGACACACACACACACACACACACACACTTCACTCCAAGTCAGATTTATTCCAAACAATTCATAAACAAGTGTCAGTGAATTCATAAGGCAAAAGAAGGAAGAAGAGAAAAAGAAAGAGGGAAAAAAACTAAAAAAGACCAGTGAAAGGAAATATTTGTTTTGTTTCATTTTTGAATTAGTTAGGAGGAGAGAAAAAGGAGGGTAGAAGGAAGTGGGAGAAACAAGTTTCTTTCACAATGGATAGGCCCCCCAGTCACCTATCAGTGTAAAAGGCAGAAGCAGTTAATTTTGGTCAACCTGAAGAGGAGGGAAAAGCTAGAGGAGTATATAATATTAGTAATAATAAAATAAGATAGAGTAAAAAACCCTAACAGTCAGTCTGCAACTTGGACCAAAGACAACCAATTAAAAGAAGTATCAAAAAAAAAAAAAAACCAAAAACCTGCAGGTAGTCTTTCCCAAGGAGAGCTGAGGCTCTGATTGGTCAGGTATTTTGTCACTCAAATAAAGCTCCAGCCTCCTAACAAAAAAAGAGAAGGAAAAGAAAAAAAAGAAAAAGGTTTGGGATGACACCCCTGGTGAGCCAGGAATCTTGGTAAATAAAATAACTCAGCAGGGAGCCTGCTAGGAGCAGCTGGCCAGCCCTTCTGGAGTGGGGGAGAATGGTGAGTTCTGAAATAGTGAAACCAAAGATTTTCCTTTCTTTGTCCTTTTGGCTTCTGTTTGCCTGCCCCAAAGTGGGTTATAGGACTCTTTTTTTTATTGTCACCCTGACTAACCCCTATTTATCCTTTCAGGGGCACACCAATTATCCTACCCTCTCCAGAGAATCCCAGGTTGTAGGCTGCTTATTTTTGGAGCTCACGCCAAGTATTGTTTCCAAGTCACCATCTTGGTTCCATCCCCATTTTTCCCATTTTTTGTGGCCCTTGTTGTTGTTATCGTTGTTGCTGTCGGATAGTACAGAGAGAAATTGAGAGAGGCGAAGAAGACAGACACCTGCAGATCTGCTTTACTGGTTGTGAAGCAACCCCCCTGCTACTGTCCAGTCCCCTCTTTCATGATATTCTTATACTTGTAACTAAGAACTATTGCTCTTCCATTTTAGGCATTGCTTAAATTCTATTCTCTGTCAGATTTGTTTATGTCTTCCTCTTTAGATTTCATTGAAATTTCTTAAGATCTGGAATTTTATATAAATTATTTCTATATACTACCACATTAATATTGTTTGAAAATTAATTAATTCATATATAACCTGGTACTAATTAAAATTTCAAAGTTTTTTGGATTGTATGACTGTTAAACTTATGTCTTTAAGATTTAGAAAGGTGGTAGCACAGCGAGTTAAGCGTGCATGGTGCGAAGCAAAAGGACTGGCATCAGGATCCCGGTTCGAGCCCCCCACTCCCCAACTGCAGGCCAGTCACTTCACAGGCAGTGAGTGAAGCAGGTCTGCAGGAGTCTATCTTTCTCTCCCCCTCTGTCTTCCCCTCTTCTCTCTATTTCTCTCTGTCCTATCCAACACTGATGACATCAATAACAACAACAACAAAAAGAAAAGATTTAGAAAAAACAACTCAAGTATTTTGTATTCAGGTCATCAGTTTTTCATGATTGTTAAATACTACAGAAGGATATAATGTATACTAATACAATTTCTCTCCATTCTTGTTTTTAGACTTTTGTATGATGTTTTTCTCTGAAGAGATTTTTTTTTCTATAATGGGTAAAAAATATTGCCAAACCTTTTATATCTCAGAAACTCTGCAAAGCTTAATAGCGTATTTAGTACTATGTCACTTTGTGTAAAGTATGACTTCTTTTACCACCAGCCCTTTATTCACCAGATGTAGTATTGAATTTTAGAATGCATTTATTTATACAAACATGTTTATGCAGTTATTTAATATTTAACACTTAAGATTGATTTTTATTCTTGCGCAAAGAATAACTTTAGTCTCAGAAGTTAGAAATGATAGTTAGAAAATACAGTAGGTTGTGCTTCTGGGTGTTTTAAAATAATAACCTATACTCTTGTATTTAGATCATTGAATTGGAAAATGGGCTAAAATCTTTTGAGAAAAGATCAAGAAAATTAAAAGAAGTGAATAAAAAAATAACAAAAGAAAATGATTATCTAAAATCCATCTTAAAGCAGCAGCAAGAAGATTTAGACACTGGCGGAAAAGAGCTGGAGCAGTTACAAAAAAAGAGTAAAGATGTAGAAAAAGACAAAACTGAACTTCAAGTAAAAATCAGTGAGCTGGAAAGAGAAGTCACTTCCCTAAGGAGACAAGTGGCAGAAGCTAATGGGTTGAGAAATGAAAATGAAGAGCTGATGAATTCAGTGGAGAGCTTGCAGCATTCAGCAGACAAAGCTAAAACTGAGGTAGCCGCCTCGGAAGTGAGATCTAGACAATATGATTGTAAGACAACTACTACCAAGGTGAAATTTAAGGCTGCAAAGAAAAAGTGTTCTGTGGGTCGTTACCACACTGTTCTCAATCACTCCATCAAGGTTAAGAGCAATGTGTTTGAGAACCTCAGCAAGGATGACTGGGAGGATATGAGTGAAAGCAGGTAAGGCTCTCATTAACTTAGCTCTGTGGTGGGGACACTGTGCATATGTAAAGCAACAGCAAATGGAGATTGAATTTCAACTACTGCCGATTTGGTATTCAGAAAAAATACTGTCAGATCCTTTGAAATATCTTGGGAGGTCTTGTTCTGAGCTTATTGACTGAAATTTGCATGCAAAATTAGCCACAACTGCATGAGTATTTGAATAGGTGCCAGAAACCCAAAAGAAGGCAATGCTTGATTTCTTCCAGTGATGCTATTTTCATGCAGTCATGAGGCTTGAAATTGACAGTTTGGCAGGTTGATTTAATTTGCTGGCCCTTTGCATATTCACCACTGACAGCTTAGGATTCCCAGGCAAGCGTACTAAGTCGGTTTAGTTATCTTGTGACATGCCAACCTGGGAGGAGAAACAATTTCCCCCTTTAATTTAGTTAGATAAATTTTGAATGACCCATTTCAGCTTGTTACCAGATGTCTACAAGCTGTTTAACATCCTTTAAATTAAAAACCATCTTCACTAATTATTTCATGTATGTACTATGCAAAGACATTGTACTAACTTTAATTGAATGGTGGTCAAAAATTATTTCTTTTAAGTTGAAGATCTGTAGATTCTTAGTCTTAAGTTATATAACCCTGGAAAGTTAGTGACAGGAGAATACTGGAAATCTATAATATTTCTTTCCCTTACCTATGGCTCTATGTTCAGATATGTACTTGAAGTCTATCAGCAAAATCATAAGGGCAAGTGAATAATAGGACACTTCTTTTTATACCGAGATTAGGAAAGTTCAATGTTGCTAGAATTGCTTTGAGTCAAACTGAACTTTTTTTTTTTTTTTCATAATTTTGCCTTGTTTTGTAATGTCATTGATTTCCTTTTACTTCCCAAAGGTTTTTGTTTTTCTTCTTCTTCTTTTTTTAAATATCCAGTATGGTATTTGGGATATCTAGACAGTTTCTTAATCAAGGACGAAGAACTGAAAGTGATCTTAAAATGTGTTTCTCAAGCTCATTTTGCATAGTGTGATTACCTAGGGCTCCTTTAAACAAAAACCCAAAATTTGAGTCACACCTAGAACAACTAAATCATAACTTCTGAGGTGAGATCAAGTTTCAGTAGTTTTAGAAACACCACACTGAGATTTCAATATAAGCAGATAAGTTTGGAAAACACTATTTAAATGACCATTGAGTCAATCCCCTTCTCTTCAGGCAGGCAGGGAAAAGACAACTCTAAAACAGACTTAGGAAGGTAAAGGAGGAAAGATCAAATTAGCCTTCCAGTTTCTTTGCTACCTTGTCTAACGTTTTCTTCCCTATTCTCAAAAACAGTTACAAACAAAATCCTACTAAGGTTAAAATTTCCTAAACAACCTTCTGTGTCTTCAAGGAAATGCTAGATTTAGTTATTAAGTATTATTCATCCATTTGGGACTAAGACAGTCTTTACTATACAGTGACACAGTTTTCAAGTGAAGTGATGCACTCATCATATTCATGCATGGGCAGTCAGTCACATATTTTGGAGATATATTACACAATATATCTTGAAACATAGGACTGTCATTAAAGTTATTTAGCAGTGAAACTCAATTTTACACTGTGAGGATTAAATGTTACATTTCCTGCCTGACAGAACAATCTCAGGAATCACTCAGCTGCAAAACATTCTTAAACAATTAGAAATCCCATGATGGAACTTCAGGACTTCAGAAATATTCATTCCTTTTAATGTTTCATAGCCTGAAATAAATTTACTTGGATATAGATAGAACTTAGTTCTTTATAATAATGTTATATAAAATACTATATTATTTAATGACTGCCTGATTATTTACTCCCCATAGTTAAATAGAATTAAAAGAGCATGCTGTCAAATAACAATAATAGTTCAGTCTAGTGCAAGTTTTAAGTTCTTTATTCAAAGGGAGAGAATGTACAGATTAGGAGAATGCAGTACCTTGTAGTCAGTGGAAAACTCTTCCTGAGGGGTTTTGACAAGAGTAGAATTAGAGGATAAGAGGGGTGCAACTCCACATAATTCCCACCACCAGAACTCCGTATCCCACTCCCTTCCCTGATAGCTTTTCTATTCTTTATCCCTCTGGGAGTATGGACCCAGGGTCATTATGGGGTGCAGAAGGCTAAAGGTCTGGTTTCTGTTATTACATTTCCCCGCTGAACATGGGTGTTGACAGGCCGATCCATACTTCCAGCCTGTCTGTCTCTTTCCCTAGTGGGGTGGAGTTCTGGGGAAGTGGGGCTCCAGGATACATTGGTGGAGTTGTCTTCCCAGGGAAGTCCAGTTGGAATCATGTTAGCATCTAGAACCTGGTGACTGAAAAAAAGAGTTAACATATAGAGCCAAACAAATTGTTAACTAATCATGAACCTAAAGGCCTGAATAGTGCAGATGAAGAGTTGGGGGTGGGGGTCTCCATTTTGTAGATAGTTAATAGTTCTATTTTAGTTATATTCTACAGGGCCTGTGGATATACTAGGTTTTTTTTTTTCTTTCCCCCCCTTCCCGACCGTGAAATCTGTTATGCAGGTGGATCCTAATTATTGTCTGGGAGATGATGTCATGGCTGGGAAAAGGACCCAAAAGCTGGATCAGGGAAGAGAGTAGCTCCCAAATATGATAAAAGGTGTATAAATATTGTTGACTGTAAACCTCATCGATTTGATTTGGTCTGGGGCCCATATTTAGCTTAGGAGCCTATGTGACCTCTGCATCCCTGTAGATCTGAGCTCACATTCTGTGGTCATGAGTAGAAACGTTCCAAGCTGCCCCAATTTTAGGACACACAAGAGTAGATTTCGTTGAACTTTAGAACAGGCATGTTGGAAGCATGGTACAATTAGTAGAAAGTCAGATATCCTTGTAAATTTGAAAGTCCTATTTTTTTGTGTATGTTAACCTGGCCAAAACTGAGCTAGAGAATTTTTGACTAGTATGTTAGCTTCCTTGACAGTGAGGTATTTACATAAATGCTGTTCATATAACTTGAGATTTCTGACATCTAAACTTAACTGTTGAAGCAGTCTACATCTTGTAGTGTGCAGCGTATGGCCTAAACTTCATCAATTCCCTTAATCAAAAGGAATTATTAATAGTTTTAAAACAATAAATAAGAGGGGGCCAGGTGGTAGTGCACTTGGTTAAGTGCACACACTACCATATGGGAAGACCTGGGTTCAAACCCCCACTCCCTACCTGCAGGAGGGGTGTTTCAAGAATGGTGAAGCAAATCCTCTCCTTCTCTCTCTCTCTCTCTTCCCCCTTCTCTCTGTTTCTTTCTTTTCTATCAAATAAAAATGAAGGAAAAAGAGGCTGCCCAGGAGCTGTGTATTCTTCATGCAGGCACTGAGCCAAAGTGATAACCTTGGTGGCAATACATAAAAAATAAATAAAAACCCTGAATTTTAATAAGAGACATTTATCAAATTTATAGATTACATGACATTGAAAGAGAAGGGTAATTGTTTGCAAAATAGATTTTTAAAAAATATTTTTGTAGTATGGGAAGGTATCACTAGAATTTACTTGATTATAAAAATTTTTTACTTGGCTAAAAAAAAAAAATACGGTGGGAAAGATATAGGACCTCAAAGTGCTACATGTAAAAATAAATTGGTGAGGTTTTGTTAAATCCTATATTGGTCTACAATACAATAAAGATGTCAGAAATAAACAATTTTCTTGTCTGCAGGGGCTCTGATAATACCTCCTATAGTACAGTTGGCATGTGAAATTGAATATTGGACATAATGCCTCATCATTATAATATGAAACACAGTTCGTAGCAGGCAGAGTGGGGGAAAATCTCAAAAGCATGTATGTTATATGAGTAAACTAGTATGATTTCCTTAGAAATATCGCAAGCATCTTATAGCTGTGTCCAAATACTTGAGAGATCATCCACATATTTTCTACTCAACCTCAATTCTTCTAGTATTTCTTTCTCTGATTTTTATTTTTTTATTGAAGCTAATATACATATCTTTCTTTTTTCTTTTTCTCATTAATATAAACTACCAGCATAATACATATTTCAATTATTCTTATTACATGTCTCTGCTACTCAAAGCACATATTCAGTGTTTTGAATGGCAGTTGGTTTTCAGAGATGGTACTGGGATCAGTAGTTGAAAATTTCAGAGATTCAAACACTGCCCAAGGTTAAGGAAGAAATTTCCGTGAATGTTGTTCAAAGTTTTCTGTCTCAGAAATATTGAGTGGTAAAACATTGTTTTCCTGAACCAACACCTAGTAGAAATGTTATAGAAGTGGTGCTAAGACTAGGTGGGTAACTCACCAGGCAGGTTGCCTCTCCACTGTCATGCTCACCAACACCACATGGAAGTCTGGTAGTGTCTGTCTCTGTCTGAATGAAATAGTGACCCAGAGTGGTGAAATAATGTGTGCATAAGTGCCTGTTTCATCAAAAAACAAAAACAAACAAACAAAAAAAAAAGCAAAGCTAGTAAACACTTGATAATCTAATTTGCTGATGAGATTTTCACAGATTTATAAAATGTATTTAACCCAATTTTCTTTCAAAATTAAAAACAGTAAGTACATAACCTTAAAAGAATATGTGGTAATATTTGGTCTGAACAGAGGTCTATTTAAGAATACTTATGTTTTATGCCACCCCCTATTTTTTAAAAAAGCAGTGATTCTGAAACACAGACCTTACGGAACTTGGGAACAATTATTGTAGAGACGTCCCAGAAAATAAGTCCTAAAGATGGAACAGAACATAAAGAAACTGATCCATCAGAAGAGGGACAAACGCAAGGAAAAGAAATAGTACAAATATATTCAAATCTGGATGACAAGAAGCCAAAGGTATTCAACATTTTTAAAAATTAATTTTCAGGTTTTTAAATATACATTCCTTTTACTATTTCTTTTTTATTTTTTTAAATATTTATTTTATTTATTTATTCCCTTTTGTTGCCCTTGTTGTTTTATTGTTGTAGTTATTATTGTTGTTGTCGTTGTTGGATAGGACAGAGAGAAATGGAGAGAGGAGGGGAAGACAGAGGAGGAAAGAAAGACAGACACCTGCAGACCTGCTTCAACGCCTGTGAAGCGACTCCCCTGCAGGTGGGGAGCCGGGGTTCGAACCGGGATCTTTATGCCGGTCCTTGTGCTTTGCGCCACCTGCGCTTAACCCGCTGCGCTACAGTCCGACTCCCTCTTTTTTATTTTTTATATCTAGTTATTCCCTTTTGTTGCCTTTGTGTTTTTTTTTTTTTTTTTACTGTTGTAGTTATTATTGTTGTCTTTATTGATGTAGTCATTGTTGGATAGGACAGAGAGAAATGGAGAGAGGAGGGGAAGACCTGCTTCACGGATTGTGAAGCGGCTCCCCTGCAGGTGGGGAAGCCAGGGCTTAAAGCTGGATCCTTACGCTGGTCATTGCGCATTGTGCCATGTGCGATTAATCTGCTGCGCTACCGCCGTACTCGCTCCTTTTTCTGTTTCCACCAGGGTTATCACTGTGGCTCATTGCCAGCACAATGAATCCACCACTCATGTTGGCCATCTTTTTCCTATTTATTTTTATTTTATTTATTTATTTCTATTGTATTTGATAGTACAAAGAAATTAAGAGGGTAAGGGGAAATAGAGAGCCAGGGAAAAAGACAGACAATTGTAGACTTGCCTGGCTGTGCTCATGCAGTATCCCTCCTGCCGGTGGGAGTGGGGGCTTGAGCCTAAGCCCCTTGCACTTGATAATGTTTTCACTCCATTGGTTGCATCACTCCCTAGCCGCGTTTTAAATTTATCTTCCTTTTCACAACAAGAACAACATTAATAATAACTACAACCATAAAACAAGGGCAACAAAAAGGAATAAATATTAAAAAAAGAGAAAAACATGACTTAAAAATGATTAAGTATTCTTTGAAGTGTTTGTGATGAAAATGCTCAACTTTCGGGAGTCGGGCTGTAGCGCAGCGGGTTAAGCGCAGGTGGCGCAAAGCACAAGGACCGGCATAAGGATCCCAGTTCGAGCCCCCGGCTCCCCACCTGCAGGGGAGTCGCTTCACGGGCGGTGAAGCAGGTCTGCAGGTGTCTATCTTTCTCTCCTCCTCTCTGTCTTCCCCTCCTCTCTCCATTTCTCTCTGTCCTATCCAACAACGACAACAATAATAACTACAACAATAAAAAACAACAAGGGCAGCAAAAGGGAATAAATAAATAAAATAAAAATAAAAAAGATAATAAAAAAATTAAAAAAAAAGAAAATGCTCAACTTTCTAATTCTCTTGTTCTAGTTTGTATAATCTTTTGAAAGATTAAAAATATATATATATTTATATTGGATATAAATCTTGAGGTATATAAAATTAAACAAGAAAGATATTTATATTAGCTTCAATAATGATAATTATTTCATCTTACTGTTGTTTTTTGAAGTAACATTGCCTTATATCCTGAGCTTCATATGTGCATCAGTAAAATCGATATGTGGATATAATACATTAATTTCATCACTTTATCCTTCCAGATTTATCCTTCAACTTTTAATTGTCCCCTTTTTCCTGATGTACATACCCAGATTTGTGCTTCCCTTCCGCTAGCTACTAATTGGTCTTTAATATAAAACTTTTATTTAGCTTGTTCATTTATGTTATTTGTTAATTTATCTTTTATTTCTTTATTGGGGATTAATGGTTTATAGTCAACAGTAGAATACAATAATTTGTACATGTACAACATTTCCACATAGCAATATAACCCCCACTAGGTCCTCCTCTACCATCATGTTCTAGAACCTGAGCCCCCCCACCCCCACCCCAGAGTCTTCACCAATATTAATTTATTTTTGCCATGGGAGCTATTGCTGACTTTCTGTACCTGCCTGAGTCCCCTGCTTCTGGCAGGTACTTTTATTTTTATTTTATTATTATTATTATTTATTTATTTATTCCCTTTGTTGTTTTATTGTTGGAGTTATTATTGTTGTTATGGATGTCATTGTTGTTGCATAGGACAGAGAGAAATGGAGAGAGGAGAGGAAAGACAGAGAGGGGGAGAGACACCTGCAGACCTGCTTCACTGCCTGTGAAGGGACTCCCCTGCATGTGGGGAGTCAGGGGCTTGAAATGGGATCCTTATGCCAGTCCTTGTGCTTCTCCCCACCTGCGCTTAACCTGCTGTGCTACCGCCCGACTCCCCTTTATTTTTATTTTTATAAGCTAGAGCGTCAGTAACAGCGAGGGAAGGAACTAGGTGGTGTACACTTGGTTAAGTGCATACATTATGGTTTGCAAGGACCCAGGTTCAAGGCCCTGGTCCCCACCTGCAGGAGGAAAGCTTCAGGAGTGGTGAGTCAGGGCTGCAGGTGGTCTCTGTTTCTTTCCCTGTCTCCCCCTCTCCTCACATTTTTCTCAGTCTCTATCCAGTAATAAATAAAAATATTTTAAAAAGAAAGAAGGAGACAGAGGGAGTGAGAGAGACTGATAGAGGAGAGACACTATAGTACCTATTGCTTGTGAAGCTTACCACGTGCCAGTGCTTTCACATAGTGGCCAGGGTTCTCCTGCATTGTAAAGTGTAAGTTTTACCAGGTGAGTCATCTCCTGACTCCCCACTCCCCGCTCCCCAAAACAAACAGGTCATTTTAAGAAACAAATAGAAAGCTGAAATAGAAAAAAGAAATAGAAAAAGTATAACTATTTTGTTTCCTTCCCATAGAAGTAGCTTCAATCCCTATTACTCAATTTCATGTTAAGATTGATGATACTAAAAATTCGTTAAGAGGGGATGAAAGTTTATCACTTACTTAATGGAAGAGAGAATCTATAAATTGGTCCACAAATAAAAATAAGTTATTATTTAAAAAAATTATTATCTTTATTTATTTATTGGATAGAGACAGTCAGAAGTTGAAAGGAAGAGGGAGAAAGAGAGGGAGAGAGACAGAAAGACACCTGCAGCCCTGCTTCACCACTCACAAAGCTTTCCCCCTGCAGGTGGGGACCAGGGGCGCGAACCTGAGTCCTTGCATATTGCAACATGTGCGCTTAACCATGTGCGCCACCACCAGCTCCCAAAATAAGTTATTTTTAACATAGGTACAAAAGTTGTAATTTATAGCTGAAGAATAATAACCTTAGCAACTAGTGTTGAACAGTTGACTATCACTAAATTTAAGAAAAATTAACATATCTAAACTTCCTTCTTAATATAAAAATAATTAATTTAGGTCATAGGTCTCAATGTAAAACAGTATATGATTTCGCTAACAGAAGACATCAATAAATTAACTTCAATATGGAGGTCCCTACTAATCATATTTTGACATCGGGCTCCTATTGTTTACATCTAAAAATAGTGAGAAAACACAAGAGTAAAATATCAGGTAATGCAATTAGAAAGTATTAGAAAAAAGTATTACCAAAACTGATGTTAGGATGCCAAAATAATCATACAGAATGATGTTCAGTATCACTAACATTAAGGAAATATAAATTGAGATCATAACAAAATGCATATATTTTAGAAGAGCTAAAACTTAGCTAGTAGTGAGAGGATCAGATTCCCCCCAAGATACAGAGAAAATGGATCTTTCATTGTATGTGTGAGATATAAATATAAAATGGTACAGCATCCTTGGAAACAGTTGGCAGTTTCTTTAAAAAGAAGTCCATACTTAGCACTACTTCTTCTCAGTTACTGTGCTCTTTGAGCAGTTACTCCAGAAACAGGAGACTTTGTGTTCACCGAACAAATCCAAAAACCTATATATGACTGACTATAACAGTTTTAGTTTTATTTGTAATAGCCTCAAACTGGCAGCAGCCAAAATTCCCTTCTATCACTGAATGGATGATTAAACACACACATCTATATCATGGAATACTTCTAAGCAATAATAAAAGTCACAAACTCTCAATTTACTACTTTTTTGATCTTAAAGTTTTTTCTCTTGAATTAAGGCTTTGACACCCCCCCATCTGTTAATATTTGAATGGAACTTCAGAATCACCCAAAAAAAAAAAAAAATCCCATTTTACTGACTGCTTTGGCAGTGAATCATATCTCTGATTCCTGTTGCCAATTCACTTTTGACTAGGAGATTTTTTCTCTCAATATTTTGCCATGCTAAAAATCACTTTAAATGTAGTTATTGCATAATATTTTTTCTAAGTATCTAATCACTGATAATACTGTAAGCAGTAACTCAAATTTTTAAAAATTTAGATCCATTTTATTTGATGCCAAGTCTGGTGACTAGTTATAGTAACTTAGCAGTTACTGTGCTCAGTACATGACTGGCAATTAAATACTAACTAAAGGAAGGGGGAGAGAGCATTATGATTATGCAAAAAAGACATACATGCTTGAGGCTCTGAAACCCCAGATTTCATTCCACCCTCAACAACATAAACCAGAACTGAAAAGTGCTCTGGTAAAAATAGATTAAGTTAAACAATAATCTTTATATACTAAATCTCTATTTTCAATTCTCTTTCAATAAGGACCTCATTTGTTTGGTATATGCATTACTTTTATTACGATTGCATGGGCCACTTTTTTTTTTTTTTAGTGTCAGGGACTCATATATACCTGATTTCACCACTTCTACAATTTTTTTCATTCTATTTCATCATATGCATATGGTGAGATAGAATGAGAGATTGAGAGGAATAATGCATAACTGGAGATTTCTCCCACTGCCATCTTAGTTACATGTGATGCCAGGGCTCAAACTTGAACCACATATATAGCAAAAGCACACTTCTTACTTGGTAAGATACCTTTTGGTCCTATTGTATTTTTTTTTAAATAGGAAGTAATTTCAAATTGCAGAAAATATAGTGATATTAAATATAATATCACTATATTATAATATATTTATAATATATAAATTTATAATATATAAATTATATAAATATATAATATATAAATTTATAATATATAAATATAAATAACTCAGAATGTTAACATTGTGTCATATTATCACAATGTCATATTTTCTTTAGCTCTCTTTGAAGAAATAAAACATGTATAATAGTGTTTAATGTCCATTATTTTTTTTAACTGAATCTTAATAAATCCATAAAACTTTTAAAAATGTGGCATATACTAGTTGTAAATTTAAGTTCAATAGAGGCATTTCAAAAATAGTTTAAGAAGTGTAACATAGCTTAGAGGTAACTAAATAGTTTAAAGAACAATACTGTTTTAAGGGTCTCTGGTCTTTGTATTAATCAGTTTTATTACATCAGGGTCATACATTGTATGAAAGATAGTATGATTTATACATTCATGAACAAAATAAATGCTCATTGTCAGAGTAACATTAGGCCAAATTAATTATTTCTTTTATTTTTTACCATGACCATTCCTGAATGGGATCTTCGAAAATTAAAAAAAATAATAATAGAGAATTCATTTTCTAGATAGGCATCTTGCTCTTTTCCCAGCTACTATGTTTTTTAAACAGGACACATTTTGTTATTAATATTTATAATTTTTGAAGCACAGTAATATTTAAAATTGTGCTATGGGAATCTTTATGAACTGGTAAAATATATTTGGGACAAAATCAATAGTGCTCAATTTTAGGTTCAGCGAGATAGTTCATTTGCTTTGTCATACACACTGTCCGAGAGACCCACTCCAGCCCGGGCCCCATAGTACTCAAGGAAGTTTCAGTGCTGCAGTATCTTTCCCTTTATCTCTCTGTTTCTCTGTCTTTGTCTCTGTTTCTGAAAATAGAGTTGTTCTTAGCTTCAGGGTATTAGAATATGATAAGGAAGGGGGCCTGGCTGTAGCGCAGCAGATTAAGAACACATGGTGCAAGGACTGGCTTGGGGGTCTTGGTCGGAGCCCCTGGGTCGCTTCACGATTGGTAAAGCAGATCAGCAGGTGTCTTTCCCTCTGTCTTCTGTTCCTCTTGATTTCTCTCTGTCCTAACCAATAACAACAAAACAGAAAAAAAAATGGCCTCCAGGAGCAGTGGATTTGTAGTGCAAGCATTGAGCTCCCTTGATAACCCTGGAGGGAAAAAAAAAAAAAAAGGGAACAAGGATATTACTTTTTCTTGATAAATATCATTTATCTCCCTTTGTTAGAAGAATTCATTGGTCATCATGCAACAGAATATATTTGAGAAGGACATCTAGATTCCCAGAAAAATATTTATTTATTTATTTATTTTAATTTTATTACCACATGATTATCTCTGGGGCTCATGACTCCCATTGGCTATTTCCCCCTTCTCTTTCCTTCTGCTAACTATGGAGAAGTAGAGAGGAGAGACACCTGCAGCACTATATTAAGTGTTATTTTCATTTTTAAATTAATTTTGCCTTTGTGTCCTCTGTCTGCTGGGTCAAGTTTACTGTCTATGTTACATTCATTTCTGAGTATCTGGTAGAAATTTTGGAATTTTTGCAGGCTATTTGTACTTCATAAATAGGTATGTTTTTCACTAATCAGAACTTGGGCTGGAGTTGGTGTATTGCACCAAAGTAAAAGACTCTGGGGTGGGGGTCTGGGGAAGTTCAGGTTCTGGAACATTATGACAGAGGACCTAGTGGGGGTTGTATTGTTATGTGGAAAACTGGGAAATGTTATGCATGTACAAACTATTGTATTTACTGTTGACTGTAAAACATTAATCCCCCCAAAAAAGAAATAAAAAAATTAAAAAAAAATGTTTTTAAGGAAATATTTTACTGTATTTTTCACTTGATGTTACTGTATAATAATATGATTTTCCTGAATCTTTAAAATTTAGGAATATTGTCATTACAAGAATACAAAAAAAGTGAATGCTCAAAGGAAATATGGTACTATTCAAAAGAATTCATATACAGCAATTCCTAGTAGAGGTAAGTGCATATATGTATTTAGCAGTGTCTTTTAAGTTAAATTTGACTTTGAAAATATTATCAACATTTTTATATAGTTAACAGAGAAAAGTGGAAATGCATCACTTCCCAGAAATCAAGTAGCAGTAATATTTTATTACGAGAACGGATTATATCCTTACAACAACAAAACAGTGTACTTCAGAATGCTAAAAAAAGAGCAGAATCGTCTGTTAAAGAATATAAAGAAGTCAATGAAAAGCTCCTTCATCAGCAGCAAATATCTGATCAACGGTTTCAGACAAGCAGACAGACCATAAAGGTAAAAGTTACTTTAAAAAAATGAATTAAAATAGTTCATATGGAGGTACATATTAAGGAACTTTTTTGTGTGTGTATGAGGGAAGAAACGTCAAATGAGACAAACGTTTTTATTTAGGATTTCTACTTTTATTAGCATCTTTGTGTTATGTATTAGGTTCTCTTGTTTTTTTTTAAAAAAATTTTAAATAATCATTTATTCCCTTTTGTTGCCCTTGTTTTATTGTTGTAGTTATTATTGTTGTCCTTGTTGTTGGATAGGACAGAGAAAAATGAAGAGAGGAGGGAAAGACAGAGGGGGAGAGAAAGACACCTGCAGACCTGCTTCACCTCTATGAAGCAACTCCCCTATAGGTGGGGAGCCAGGAGCTCGAACAGGGATCCTTAATGCTGGTCTTTGCGATTTGCGCTATCTATTCTTAACCCACTGTGCTACCACCCGACTCCTGGTTCTCTTAGTTTTAAAACTAGATACTGGGGGCCAGGCAGTAGTGGACTGGGTTAAGTGCACATAGTTGGAAGCACAAAAACCCGTTCAAGGGTTCCTGTTTGAGCCCCTGGCTCCCCATCTGCAGGGGGATTGCTCCACAAGCGATGAAGTAGTTTTGAAAGTGTCTGTCTTTCTCCCTCTCTATCTTGCCCTTCTCTCTCCATTTCTCTCTTCTATCCAAATTGATTAATTAATTAAATGACCTCCAGGAACATTGGATTCATAGTGCAGGAACTGAGTCCCAGCGATAACTCTGGAGGAAAAATAAATAACAAACTAGATTCTACTGCCAGAGATATATTTGGCCCACCTGGTAAGGTGTGTCTGTGTGTAAGCTGCCCAGGTTCCAGCCATACAGCACCTTGCAGGAGGTGCTGTGGCACTGGAGTAAGCTCCTGTGCTGTGATGTCTCTACCTCCTGTTTTTTCTAACTGAATGAGAAAGAATCCCAGAGTTATGAAATACTTCATGAAAAAGGCCCTGGTTTTGCCATGAAAAACTTAAGTTTCATAAGAACATTTGAGATATCTGAAAATTTGAATTTATGATAATAATTATGCTACTATCTTGACCTTTTTTTTTTTGCCTCACTCCCTTTTTTGCAAATAATATAGTAAAAGGTGAAATTTTAGACATGAATATCTATAATTATGCCTTCCTCTGAATTTTTTACTTCACTGTGAGATTACACCAATTTTTTCCTTTTTTTTTTTTTTTGTCATTCCATAACTTCACTGTTCTGTTTTTCAGATAGTAAGACAGGAGGGAGGGAGAGAGGGAAGGAAAAAAAAAGAGAGAGAGAGAGAGAAACAGAAATAGAGTGACCACAGCACTGAAATATCTCCCAGTGACATGGTGGCCAAAGACTGGAACATTTTCTCCGACAATGTTTCTTAAAAACGAAATACATACATATATATATATATATATATATATATATATATATATATACACATATATATATATACACATATATATACATATATGTGTGTATGTATACACACTAATGAGAAAGAAGGCAGAAGAGGGAAAATCAAAGCATAACTATAATACATGCAATAGTAAAGATTGAACTTGGAATCTCATTCTTGAGAGTCCAACATTTTATCCACTATGCTACCTCCTGGGCTGCTCTAACAATTTTAAACACATTAAATCTTTCTACTGGATATCATCGTTAATCATATATCAAATGAAAAAAAGAAAACAAGAGACGTTTTGTTCCCTAGGTCTATATTTATAAAATCGTTTGGTGTATAAGAAATGATATGTTGGGAATTTATTATATACAGAAATCTTTCTTCATGTTAGAAATATTTTAATCTTTTTCACAGTTTTAAATTATATTTAAATTCTCTATTATATCTACTGGAAATATTGATGATAAAGGTAATATTTATAAATGCTTAAATTGTGGCATATTTGTGTAATCAGAACTATATCCCAAATTGCCAGTCCTTGTTCAGGGCGCCATTTGCCAGGCTGGGCTAGCTTCACAGGCGGTAGAGAGACGACCAGGGACTCATGGCTGAGCTGGGAAGCAGTATCTCTTTTATTAATCAGATACATCGCCTTTTATGCATCTCTTCACCAGAAGTGGCAAGCGAAAGGAAATGACTAGGAGAGGGGGCGGAGCAAAAAAAGAGCGTGAACAGAACATAGAAAGCTTCCATCTAACCAGTGGGGATTAAACCAATACCCTGCAGGCAGGGTGGGACCCAGGTAAAACAGTGATTATGTAAATAAACCACATCGTAAGTAATACCAGCAAACCTAATGTGATGATCAAAACAGAAGGTCTTATAAGCAGAATTTAGAAGCATACCAACACCAAATCTCACCCCATATTACAAATATATTACAAATATATATGGGATATTTTATTTGATTTGTTTTTTGTTTGTTTACTAAAACTAGTTTTATGTCCTAGCAAGTAGTAGATACTGAAATTGTTTGATATACTATTGGCAAGCATGTGTATTTGGTTACTAATGTATGTTCTTTATGTACCTATTAATCTAGTTGATAATAATGATGTTCAGCTTTTTCATATCCTTGATAATTTTGTGTGCAGTGCTATCATTTTTTTGAGATTAGAATAGTGAAGTTGGTTACTATCCATTGTTATTTTTCAACAATAGACTTAATTAACTACAATCTATGTGCTATACAATGTTCTCATTTAATTCAATGGTAGATACGATATTAATAGTTACTTAAACACTTCCTGAAACATATTTAAAGCATTCTCATTGCCTTAAAAAGAAATTAGATATCTTTTGATTATCATCATAAAATCCATATCTCCTAGCTCAAACCAGCTACAAATACACATTTAGTAGATATGAATTTTTCAAGTCTAGACATTTTTATAGAGATGGGATCAGACCTTATGTAATCTTGTATGTCTAGATTTTATATATTAGCATAATCAGTGCTATATAACACATGTCACTATTTGAGTAAAGACTTAAATATTGACTCTTCCAAAAAAATAATGACAAAAAATACAAAAAGTGTTAGGAATCAACATTTTCATAACCGTGGGTACAGACTAATCTTATAAGGATTGATGTACTTCAAAAGTAATTAATTTAGGATGCAAAGAAGTTATACATTAAAAAATATTTACTTATTTATCATTTTTAATTATCTTTATTTATTGGACAGAGACAGCCAGAAATCAAGAGGGTAGAGGGAGATAGAGAGAGAAAGAAAGATACCTACAGCACTGCTTCACCACTTGCAAAGCTTCCACCAGCAGGTGGGGACTGGGGACTCAACTGGAGTCCTTCCTTGTGCTCTCAATGAGTATGCCACCACCTGGCATTTATTTGTTTATTTACTAATTTATTCTAAATTTTTTTATTACTATTAGGCTTATCAATGAGGCTCGGTGGTGGCTCAATGAATCCATCATTCCTGGCAGCCATTTTTTCCTTTTTTTTTTTTTTTCTATTGTATTTGCTAGGACAGATTAAAAATGAGAGAGGAGGTGGGAATATAGGAGAGAGAAAGACACCTCTGACTTGCTTCACTTGTGAAGCTTCTCACTACAGGTGGGGAGTAGGAGCTCAAACCCAAGTCCTGCATTCAACATGGTGTGCTACTGTGTGGTCCCCTGGAGGTTCACATTTATAAAGCTGTGAATTCCTTATCTTTAAGAAGGCTGAACTTTCTCTCATCAAATAAATAGATCTTAGATTAAAAAGGAAAAGAAGACTGGAGAGGATATAAAGTGATTTTTTTGTGAAAGCTATAAAGAAGGAACCAGACAGTGGCCCAGCTGGTTGAATGTACACATTACCATATGCAAGGTCCTCCCGGGTTCCAATCCCTGCTCCTCACCTATAAGAGCAAAGCTTCATGAGTACTGAAGCAGGTCTGTCATTCTCCGTATCTTTCTCCTCCTTCCCTCTCAATTTCTTTCTGTTCTACTGAATAAACAGAAAGAAAAGGGAAAAGGTGGTGGCGGGGTTCGAGGGGGGGGTGGAGAATATGGTCACTAGGAGTGGTGGATTCATAGTGCAGGCACCGAGCCCAAGTGATAACCCTGGTGGCAATAAAAAAGAAGGAAAAACTGTAAAGAATTTCATTGAGATCCTCTGAGCACATTGAGGAACACATAATACTTCAAAAACCTCTGGAAATTTACCACAGATGTGCAACAATCTAGGAAGTATAATAAATAAATAACTATAGCTTAAAATAATAGCTGAATCTAAATAATAACAGAAGGCTTCTGGAATTTTTAACTTGCCTTAGGCTCTTCCCCCCTGGTTCAGCAATAGTCTGGGGAAACTGATGATCCACATGCCCCATGCAGCTACAGATTATTCATTCTCTTTATTGACTGAAATGCATTTTGATTGATTCTTTGTTTTGGTGACTATGAATAAAGCTGCTGTTAGTAATATTGTGGAAGGTTTGTGTGGACATAAGGTTTTGACTCCTTTGGATAAATACTGATGTGCACAGATGCTGGATTTTATGGTAAGTGTATATTTAGTTTTGTGAGAAACAGTAAACTGACTTGTATTGTGGATGGATATATTGATTCACTTTTCGAGTCTAGAGTAGGAGAGAAAAAGACAGATACCTATGGATCTGCTTCACAATTTATGAAATGCCCCACATGTAGGTTGGGAGAGGGGGCTGAAACTGGGTTCTTGGGAGTATAATAACATGTGTGTTCAACCTGGTATACCACCACCAGGCCCCCTTACCATTTCTTTGGTGATATTTGGTAGCAGTAACTTGTCAGTTGTGTGAAGTACAAATATCTTCTACCATTTACTGGATTACCTGGTTATCCTTGTGTAGTTTGCTTTTGATGCATAGAAACTATTTAGTTTGATGTATCCCATTTATTTACTTTTGTTTTTATCTCCTTTGCCCTTGTGGTTGAGTATCCAAATCCATCTTTGATGTGAAGATCCTGCAATATTTCACTGATGTTATCTTCTGTAAATTTTAAAGTTTATGGTCTAATATTCAGCTTTTTCATCCACTTTTATTTGGGTGTATGGTGTTAGTTGGTGGTCTAGTTTCATTTCTACATATGGCTGTTCAATTTTTCCCAGTAACATTTATTAGTGGATTTGATAGTTTTGGACCGTTTGTCATGTATTATGTGCCTGTGTATGTGTGTACTCATTTTTGGGCTTTCAGTTCTGTTCCATTGATACAAATGTCCACACCATTTTAATTACTATTGCTTTGTAGTATAAACTGAAGTTGTGTAGTATGATAACTCCATTTTTTTTTCCTCAGAAGTATTTTGGCTGTTTGTGGTTTTCTGTGGTTCCACACAAATTTGTACACAACATATTCAATTTCCTTGAAAAATCTCATTAGGATCATGATAGGGATTGTACTAAAATGCATTTTTGAAAGGAATAATTTGTCAAACAAGTTAATAACAAAGCCAGCATAGATACAGATGGAATTAGTGAACTAAGAAGAATCTGAAGATGTGGAGATCAACATAGAGTTAAAGCTATAAAATTATGAAATATCTAGAAAATATAAATTCTAAAAATGTATTGAGAAAGAAAAAAATTTATGTGAACAAAAATAAACGAATAGGGAGTCGGCCCATAGGAGATCAGGTTAAGCACAGATGGCAGAAAGCGCAAGGACCTGAGTAAGGATACCAGTTTGAGCTCTTGGATCTCCACCTGCTGGGGAGTCACTTAGCAAGCAGTGAAGCAGCTCTGTAGGTGTCTTTCTTTCTCTCCCTCTCTCTGTTTTCCCTTCCTCTCTCCATTTCTCACTGTCCTATCCAAAAACGACAACAATAAAAACTACAACAATAAAACAACAAGGGCAACAAAAGGGAATAAATAAATATTTTTTAAAAATCAATAAAAATTCTAAAATTAAACTTTTACAAGGTGACATTCCTCTCAGATCTTATATATTATTATTTTTAGATAGTTAATTTGAAGTATTTTATTTCTATTCTTCTTTCTTTTTTTAAATTTTATTTATAAAAATGAAACACTGACAAAACCATTAGGATATGAGGGGTACAACTCCACACAATTTTCACCACCAGAACACTGCATTCCATTCCCTCCCCTGATAGCTTTCCCACTCTTTAACCATCTGGGAGTTTGGACCCAAGGTCATTGTGGGATGCAGAAGGTGGAAGGTCTGGCTTCTGTAACTGCTTCCCCGCTGAACATGGGCATTGACAGGTCGATTCATACTCTCAGCCTGACTCTGACTTTCCCTAGTGGGGGAATGGGATGCTATATTATTGTATTACTGTGGATGTATTTTTGTATTGTATTACTATTAATTGTATTGTATTTTTGTATTGTATTACTATTGATTGTATTGTGTTACTATTGATGTATTTTTATAGTTCTTTCAATAGGTGTTTGATGTATTTAGATGGTCCCTCACTGGGTGCATAGATGTTAACAATTGTTAAATCTTTTTGGTTGATTGATCCTCTAATCATTATGTAATGGCCTTTCCTATCTTTTATTACTTTATTTAATTTAAAGTCTGTTGTGTCAGAAATGATAATGGCTGTTCCTGCCTTTTTTTTTTTTTTTGTGGTCCATTAGTCTGTATGATAGTTTTCCATCCTTTCACTTTAAGTCTGTGTTAGCCTTGTTAGGTTAGGTGGGATTCTTGCACAACCCAAGCATATGGGTTGTGTTTTCTGACCCATCCTCCCACTCTGTGCCTTTTAATGGGTGAGTTTAAGCCATTGACATTTATTGATATTATGGATTTAATGTATTGTAGTGCCATTATTCAACAATTTTTTGTTTGTTCTGATATATGGCAAGTATTATGGTGATGTTCTTGTTTATAAGTCTTTTAGAACCTCTTTCAGGGAAGGCTTGGTGATAGTTGCCTCCTTTAACTGTTGCTTGTCTGAAAATGTTTTGATCCCTCCATGTAGTTTGAATGAATATCTAGCAGGATATATTATCCTTGGTTCAAACCCTTTTTCATTGAGGGCTCAAATATCTTGCCATTCTCTTCTGGATTTTAGAGTTTGAGTGGAGAAGTCTGCTGATAGTCTTATGAGTTTTCCCCTGTATGTGACTTTTTGTTTTTCTCTTGCAGCCTTTAGGATCCTTTCTTTATCCTTACTTCTTTTCATTGTGACTATGATGTGTCTTGGTGTCTTCAGGTCTGGGTTGATTCTGTTTGGGATGCTCTGGGTCTCTTGAATCTTAATGTCCTTCTGTTGTTTAGGTCTGGAGAGTTTTCTTCTATTATTTCCTCTAGGATGTTTTCTTCCCCTTCTCTTTCTTCCTCTGGTAGGCCAAATATACGAATGTTACTTCTTTTGAGATCATTCCATATATCTCTGTTGTTGTTTTCAATCTCTCTCAATCTCTTTTTGAGCTCTTTTACCTCTTTGTATTCTCTAGCTCATCCTCTCTCTGGCTAATTCTGTTTTCTGCTTCTATTAATCTGATTTCCCTTCCCTCAGTTTCTCTTTTCAGTTCATTTATAATATTAGCTTGTTCTACTGATTGGCCTTTTAGCTCAGCTATTTCACCTTTCAGTTCTCTATTTATCTCGATGCAGATAGTATTTTCCTTGTGGGTCTCATTGGTTGTTGCCCTATTTATGATAGCTCTTTCCTCCATAATGGTCTTAATTGTCTTCATTTCTATGATTATTAGGTTTATTATTGCTTGCATACTTTTCTTTTTTTGCATACTTTTCTTATCTGGTTACTTCTGACTGATTCAGAGTTTCTTCTTGGCTCCTGTCCTGATTCATTGTGGTAGCAATTTTATTTGCTCTTGATTTAACCATTTCTTTATTGATGAGGTTTGTATTCTTCTGTTCTGTCATTCTCTAGTTATTGTATTTTCTGTACAAGCCATCCTATACTAAAGACCTTTCAAAAATGCAGTCACCAACTTAAAAAATTACAACTGCAACTGAAGCAAAGATTAATGCATTTCAGCCAATACCAGTTAGCCAAACTCCATCTCCAGTCCAAGAAAAAAAAATAGCAACCAATATCAAAAAAAAAAAAAAAAAAAAAAAAGAAAGAAAAGAAAAGAGAAAGGAAAAAAGAGAAAGCAAGAAAAGACCATTATGCATACCTACCATTCACTATAAATTCTATGGATAGCAAGAGGAGAAATGGAAGTAGAAAAGAGAGACACACCCACACAGAAGAGCTCACTCCAAGTCAGATTTCTTCCCCCAAATAATTCACAAATGAGCATCAGTGAATTCAGAAAGCAAAAGAAGGAGGGGGAAAAAGCAGTGAAAGGAAAGATTTTTTGTTTGTTTGGTTGTTTTTGACTTAGCTGTGAAGAGATAAAAAGGAGATTGTTGGAAGAGGGAGAAAGAAATAAGTTTTTCTCAGTATGGATAGGACTCCCATTCACCTATCAGTGGAAAAAAAAAAGTTAACTTTGGTCAACCTGAAGATGGAGGAGGGAAAAAGGAGTTGCATATATACAATTAGTAATAATAAAATAAGATAGAGTGAAAAACCCTAACAGTCAGTCTGCTGCTTGGACTGCTCCAGATTGGCTGCAGGCAGCTTGAGCAAAGACAGCCAATTATAAGAACTATCAAAAAAAAAAAAAAATCCTTCAGGTAGTCTTTCCCAGGCAGGGCTGAGGTTCGGATTGGTCAAGTATTTGGTCTCTCAAATAGAGCTCCAACAACCTAAAAAAAAGAGAAGGAAGGGAGTCGGGTGGTAGTGCAGTGGGTTAAGCACAGATTGTGCTAAGTGCAAGGACCAAAGTAAGGATCCCAGTTCGAGCCCCCGGCTCCCCACCTGTAGGGGAGTAGTTTCACAGGTGGTAAAGCAGGTCTGCAGGTGTCTCTCTTTCTCTTTCCCTCTCTGTCTTTCCCTCCTCTCTCCATTTCTTTCTGTTCTATCCAACAACAACATCTGTAAGAATAAAGCAATAAAAGGGAATAAATAAATATTAAAAAAAATAGAGAAGCAAAACAAAAAGGAAAAGGCTTGGAATGACACTGCTGGTGAGCCAGGAATCTTGTTAAAGAAAATAGCTTGACAGTAAGCCTGCTAAGAGCTGTTGTCCATCTTCTGGGGGCTGGTTCTGGAGTGGAGGAAAGGGGTGAGTTCAGAAATAATCAAGCCAAAGATTTTCCTTTCTTTGTCCTTTTGGCTTCTGTTTGCCAGCACAACAATGGGTTATAGGACTCTTTTTTGGTGTCACCCTGACCACCCCTTGTTCACCCTCCTACTGATGGCCCAGTATCCTATCCTATCCAGAGAATTCCAGGTTGTAAATTGCTTCTTTTTTTTTTTTTTTTAAAGATTTTATTTATTTATTAATGAGAAAGACAGGAGGAGAGAGAGAGAAAGAACCAGACATCACTCTGGCACATGTGCTGCCGGGGATCAAACTCAAGACTTCATGCTTGAGAGTCCAAAGCTTTATCACTGCGCCACCTCCCGGTCCACTGTAAATTGCTTCTTTTTGGAGCTCACCCTATTCTATTTTTATTGAATAAAACATTTTTCTTGCCATTTTCTATTTTAATATTTTTTTCTGTTGGGTCTTTTAGACTTATACAGATGATACCTTATATAGAAGATACATTTATTTTAAACATAAAGCAATTAAGGTTTTACAAGTATGCAGACTTATACAATTGCCCAAAATCAGGCTAATAAGTTGGCAACTCTAGGTTATAAACCACTTGAATATTTGGATCCTAAATCCATGACCCTTCACTTTTCTTCCCCCCCCCCATCATATTTGGAGGTTAATGATTTACAGCACAATTGACTACACATAGACTCCATGTCTTAGTGCCACATCTTGGGTGTCTGTAAAATGCTCTTATCCCCAACCTAGAGCCTCAGCCCTCCCACCAAGACCCCATCTTCCACTCCTCCCCCAGAGTTCCTTGCTTTGGAGCAGTGTCCCACCCCCAGTCCCAAGTTTCACCACTTGTTCTTTGTCCCTTTATCTCTCCAGTTTCTCCTGTGTTGATGGTTAGCCAATATCCTTCTCTCTTTTTCTAACTCATCCCACCCAACACTTTTACTTCAAGTTCCAGCCAAAGCATTTTAGAGTTTCAGATCTAGTGTTTGGACTTTTTATATTTGGCCTTGGTTAACCCACATTTTTCATATTGCTCTGTCCATTTTGTCTTCACTGTTACAGGGTCTTTTCTTTTGCTTTTGCTATTGTATTTCCACCTCTATTCTACCACTGATGAACTCATTGAGAGTTGTACCTTGTTTGCTTCTATTCACATAGGACTTCTTTTAGTAATTCTTGCAAGGCAGGGTTGGTGATGGTGAATTCCTTCGATTTCTGTTTGTTTGGAAAGGTTTTAATTCCTAATTTTTCCTTCATAATTGAAAGATAATTTGGCATGATAGAATATTCATGATTGGCAACCTTTATCCTATAGTACAAGAATATCTTGTTCCATTCTCTTCTTGCTTCTAGTGTTTGTAGTGAAAAATCTGGACATAGCCTGATGGTTCTACCTGATGGTTCTATTTGCATGTCAAATTCTTGTTTTACCTAATGCTGCCTACTAGCCTCTGATCTTCTTTTATCTTAACTTCTCAACTACAGTGTATCTAATTGAACCCAGACTCCATATATAATTAATGAATATGTATGTCAAACATTAACTGGTTTTATTGTTATTAGACCTCATTGTTTTCTCTTATATCAGCATGTGTGTGTGTGTGTGTGTGTGTGTGTGTGTGTGCATGTGCATTTGTGTTGTGCCAGGGACTGGCATATGTACAGTTTTACCACTGTGGGCCACTTTTTCATTCAGATAGAGACAGTGAGTTAGAGATAGTGTAGTACCAGAAACCCTTGATTACCCTGGTTTATGAATTGGATGCTGATATATTCTGCAACTATAGAATTTTTTTTGTCTTAAACAGACTCATTTTTAGGAATTATAATTTCAAATTTGCTTTATCTCTTGCCCAGTTGCATTATCTAATTAATATTAAATTAGTTTAATCAAGTCCTAAATAAAAGACCTGCCAAATGTGAGTTCCTGAAATTAAAAACAACAGAGCATAATCTGTTCAACATATACCTGGGATTCTTCAGCTAATGTAGTGTATAAACACAGAGAATCTGGATCCTTTTTGCAAACCTTATAATTCTAAAGGAATCATATTTCATAGATCCACATAAATTATATTCATGTGTGTAGATTTATATGTTAACTATTGCATCCTGACTCATATTTGCCTTTGCTTTTTATTTATTAGAATAACTTGTATTCAAAAGATTGAAATTGTTAAATTGTATTGGTCTCATTTTTTTTGGTCATTATTATACAATATTAAATATTTTATTTTAATTTTTGTGATCTTTGTCCACAGTATTAACACAGAAAATTATTAGAAAATTATTATTATTATTGTTAAATTATTATTAGAAAATTATTCTCTTATTTTACTTTATTGCTGATCTCCAGAGTTTTCCTTTACCTTGCCCCAGCAGCTTGTGTAGAACACATTCCTTGTAAGATATTCAGTTTATATATATCAGATTCTCTAGGGCCATGGCTTTTGCCAGATGAAGCACTTTTGATTTTGAGGCTGATGAAACACAGTGCTATTATTGATCTGTGCATGACATAGCTTGTCTCTCTCCTAACAGAGTGTAGCAACATTTATCCAGGAATTTGTGAAATGTCACTCGGATCATGTTCGCAAGGTAAACTGTGCAAAAACTAGGATCTGAGCTGAGAATCCATGTGGAATTGGACGTGACTGTCTTATTCCTGTGTCCTATCTTGTAGATGAACTAAGTGATATTTGTTAACAGAACTTCTGTAGCTTATATTGGACTTTGTAAGGGAATATTATCACTTAGAACACCACTATGTACTGTAAAATCATAGTTCTTATACTCTGTTTTAAGATTCATTTGTGATATTATTACATAAAATATTTAGATGAAATGTGACTGGTGTAATATCAATTTAAATTTATTTTCTGTTTATAATGCACTAGCATTATGATATAATTCACAGTAGTGTTTTCAGTTTTTTTTTTATCAGTATACTTTCAGGTAAATATGTGTTTTTTTTTAATGTGAGTGGAAGCCCAGAATGTAATACAAAGATTATTATTATATTTAAATTTGTACATATTTTAGAGATTTTTTAAGTGCCTAAAACATCATTTTGCACACGAATAAATATATTCAATTAATTTAGTTTAATGCATGTAACATATGAAAGGCACTCTAATAATGGGATATTCAACAATGAATTAAGCACCATCCTTGCTTTATGCATAAGATACTGATGCAGGACATGGACCTGTCTATCATAGTATAACTATTTAGTGATATCTCTATCTATGTATGTATCATATTTCATATGTTGATGTGAAATATACTCTGAAAATGTAATAGAGCCACTTGCCACTGGTATTATTTGGTAAGCTTTTTGAATAATATTGCATTTGGGAATAGACAAAATTTGGCTTCATTTTGAAAGTTGTAAGCATAGATCAAAGCTATCTGAGGGAAACTTGAAAACCAATTTAGGTGAGAAAGTACTGGGAAGTGTGGAGTAATCTGGTATAACTACAGTTCTCTACCTTTTGTTATCCTATCATCTGGAGAATTGAAAATAATGATGTCCAGTTCCTACATTAAACCAATTGAACATGAGTATTTGTGGTTAGTCCTTGCTTCATGTTAGTTTTGTTTCTTTATTTGTTGTATTAAGGGGATTAATGGTTTACAGTAAATACAGTTGTTGATACCTGAGTAAATTTTCTCAATTTTCTGAAAAAGTCTCTTAACCCTAGCCTAGGCCCTCCTAAACCATAATCACTAGGACCTGAAGTACCCCCTTCCCCTGAGGTCTTTCCTTTGGTACAGTACACCAAACCCAGTCCAAGTTTTACTTTGTGTTTCACCTTTCTGTTAGTTGTGCTTTTTTTTTTTTTTTTTTCATTTTCTTTTTTAAGGTTTTTCAGGTGGACAGCTGACGACTTAGCACAACTGATAGTTTGCTGAACTTGTATGAGGCTCCTGGTTCAGTCTCTGGCACTGAATGTACCAGAATAGCACTCTGTCTTTCTCTCCTTCTTTCTCATGTGAGAAATCTCTGTTTATAACGTATGAAATTAAAAAAAAGAAAACTCAGGTTTTATAAAAGTTTTCAGGTGGTTTTGATGGGCAATGAGGATTTATATTAATACTCAGGAAATAGAGGCTAAATGCAATTATTAATAGATCAGAAATTATTTAGATATAAAGGCAAAGATGAATATTTAGACAGTTTCTTTTTTTTCCTCATGGCCCCCTCTACTAGTTTTAAGTTTAAGTTACTGAGTTCTTTACTACTTGCATACTTTATTCATTCATATCTATTTTCATTTGTTCCTGACCTACTGGTATTTTCTCCCATTGAACTCTTATTTACTTATATATTTTTATTTTATTGGGGGGGTTAGTGGATGACAGTATAGTTATTGATACTTGGGTGCAATTTTTTATTTCCCTGTTACAGAACACTCGCACCACCAATTTAGGTCCTTTTCCAACATTTTTAAAGGTAAAGCACACTTTATAATTTTATTAAGAAGTATAATGGTTGATGAAAATACAGGATAGTACACTTTCTATGATGCAAAGAGAACAATAATAAGAGAGAAATGCCCATTTCTCCTCTAGGTCAAGTTCTTTTTTGTTTGCTCATTAATGAGAGAGATAGAGAGAGAGTTAGAGAAGAGACAGAATCAGAGACAAGGAGAGAAATAGACTAGAGCATTGCTTAACTCTGGCTAGGACCCCAAAAGCCTAAACACAGGAGGTGGTACATGGATAAAACTATTGAATTTTTCTTTTTTGTGTGCTTCATTAGGACCATGACTTTGAAGCCTTCTTACCTTTTTTTACATTTGAAGATATACTTTTTTCTTTCCATTTTTTTTTGGGGGGGTTGCTATGTTAATGGTTTATAGAACAGCTATTGACACATGGGTACAATATCTCATCTCCCCATGCATCTTGCAGTAGGACCTCCACCCCCTTCCTCCTCATCCTCCCCAAGAGTCTTTTGCATTGGTGCTACACACCACCCCCAGTCCAAGTTTCAGTTTGTGAGATTTGAAATCTTGTGTAGGAAGTTCATATAGCTTTGTTTGCTTTGGGTTTTCTTCAAAGAATGTCTTGGGCAATCAAAGTGGGTGTTTTACTCTGTGTTCTCAATGTGTCTGATTCTGTTGTGAGAACAAGGGCCAGTGGTTTGTGTTGTTCTATAGAACCAACAATTTTAAGATTTCTGGTGTACCACAGACCAGTGGGAGGACAGATTATCAGACTGCAGGCAGTAAATGGAGCCCTCTTCCCCACCTCCATCCCCAGGATCTATTGCTATGGAAACTGTTTTATAATATGACTACCTTTAGTCTGTATTCCTATAAAAGGTTGTCACCTCTATCCCTAAGAGGTTCAAAGTCTCTTATTTCCAATTTTCCATTGCTTTACAATGTTGGCACAAAATCGTGGTAGAATTGGGGTGGCTGGCATGGTATTGAATTAGAAAGCGATGAACAGGGGCCATTGCAGTGAGGCAGTGTCGTGGGACTGGTGGGCAGAGGGTCATGGCTGGTGAAGGAAATTCATGTGGAGCAGGGCTGTTTGGGGCCTCATGCTGCACATTACAGAGGAGGAGGGGAGATAGGTAGGGCGGTGAAGAGCCCAAGAGCGACTCTTTGCCTTCGGTACATGAGCATTTCTTTTGTGTCCGTGTCTGGAGGTTGTACCTCCTTTATAATAGTTTGTAAAATCCAAATCCATTTTTATGCTGGTGCTCAAATGTATGTGGTAGTATTTTTGTTGCTGTTGTTGATGTGAATACTAAGTAAGGAAAGGAAGCCTGCTAATTCCCACCATCATAGCTTGCCACCAATTCAAAACTTGAGACATTTCTAAGTAACTAATAAATAGTAGTGGGAAATAAAGTGAAAATGAGAAAATAGTTACAACTGCCATTATAATGAAATAATGCATATAAAATGTATGGATGCCCATAAAGTGAAACTTGGATGAAAATCTATTCCCTAAATATTTACAATAAGGTTGTAAAGACTAAAATTAACAAGAAGATCCCTTATTTTAAGAATAAAGAAATGAGTAAATCTAAAGAAAGTAGAAAGAAGGAAATGCTAATATAAGAGCAAATATAAACGCTATAGAAACCAAATGTGCTACATATGGCTGAAAAAAGTGAAAAGATGAATCATTGAAGGAATGTAGAATGGTACAGCTATTTTGAAAAATAGCGTGGTAACTCCTTAGAAGGTAAATTGTGAGTTATCATGTGAGTTATCACCAGCAATTGGTTTACACAAAACATATACACATATTTATAGTCGTAGTGATTATTTTGGATAGAGATAGAGAAATTAAGAAGGGAAGGAGGGAGGGAGGGAGGGAAGGAGAGAGACAGAGAGAGAGAGGAGACCTGCAGCACTGTTTAACCATTATTGAAACCTCTCAGCAGGGGCTTGAACCTGGGTCCTTACACACTAATGTGTGTGCCAACACCTAGCCCCATATCATTATTTACAATAGCCCAAAATTGAAAACAATACAAATGCCCATGAACAGATGAATGGAGATACAAAACAAGATATATCTGGATGATGGATTATTATTCAGCAGTAAAATGAAATGAATAATGATGCATGCTATAACAAAATCTGTTGAAAATATGCTAAGTGGATGAACTCAGTTATAAAATACAATATAGAGTATGAAATTATATGAATTGTACCAAAAAAATCTAGAGACAGGAACTAGATTGGTGATTGATAAGTGTATCCTTATGAATATTATCCTGGTTTCTACAGTCTCTCTAGTATTTAACTCTTCCAGAATCAAAGAAAGAAACATATATTCCCTTCCTAGATGCAAGATATGTAGTTCCAAAACAATGCAGTAATACAGAATTCCCCAAGTCAGGTAACAAATGTCTGTAAGTGCATTTTTTTTTCTGATATGATGGAAAAGTTCTGAAGTTGCTTTTTGGTGATAATTGTAGAACTCTGTAAAAATAGTAATTGTGGAGCCAGTCAGTGTAGCACACATTTGAACACATGTTACAATGCACAAAGACCTGGGTTCAAACTTAAAAGTCCCCATATGCAGGGGGATAGCTTCATGAATGGAGAAGTAGTACTACATGTTTCTATCTCCCTCTTTATCTTCCTTTCCCCTCTTGATTTCTTTCTGTCTCTACCCACTAAATAAATAAATAAATAAATAAACTGTTAAAAATAGTAAATTCTATTCAACTATGTACTTAAAACAATGATTTTATTATTACTTAAGTAATACTTTTATAAATATGTTCTATATTATGAAGTTAGGTGAAGTTGAAATTTGAATTTTATATTTAATTTGATTAAGCATAGTCCTCTTTACAATAGTAGAAAATGTAAAAACAGCTCGCCCTTAATTTCAAGAGGTTTAATAACTTTGATACTACAGCATGATAGTAAATAAAAAATTATTTGAAATAGAGTATTTCAAAACTATTAGCAAATCTAATTAAATAATGTGTAAAGATAAATGACATGAATGATTCAGTGTAATCCCAGAAAGAAAAAGCTCTTTTTATCATTGAAAAACAATTCATTTAATTGTTTCTGTAGCAAAGAGTAGAAGGAAGCTATATCAAAAGTATAGAAAAATCTGTGTTGGCAATAGCAAGGTGGCAGAATAGGAAGCACAGATTCCAATTAGTAATCCTTGAGCAGTCTCCTTTGTGAGAAGTCCAGAAACCAGTGAAGAAACAACTGCACTCTGGATAGTGTGAAAGAAATTGTATTAAAGTTCCTTAGAAATCTTGGGGCACCCATGAATGAAGTTTCTTGAACTGACACAATTCCTTGTGGTCAGGAAGAAATTTCTCATCTTCAGATTCTCCATAAGGAGGGGGGGAAAAAGAGTATTCAGTATACTAAGCTTTATTTTCAGTGTTCAAGTTCTCTGGGGTGCTGAGATTACTTTCTTTCCCTCCTGTTTCTGATCACTAATGGCAGTAACCATACTTCAGATTCCTAGTGGCCACAGACAACCAATAAGAACTAGTTGATATATTATTGTTCCAGAGAACACATAACATAACAAACAAGCTGGTACAGCTTGGCATCAGAGTTTTCCCTCAGGGGTGATATTTGTGTATAGATTTCAATTAAAAATTACTGTGTGATTGGCTTCCTTTTCATTTCATTTCATTTCATTTCATTTCCAGAAACTCATACTATTGTGCATGTGCTTGTATGTGTGTATTTTTGTGTGTATTTAGTTCTTCACTTTTTTGAGTACTTGAGATTCTTTTAAATAAAGGTTTACTTCATAAGACAAATAGAAAGTCCCACTCTGGCATGTTAGGTGCTAGGGATCAAAATCAGGACCTCATGCTTAAGTCCAGAATTCTACGACAGCGCCATTTCCTAGACCACAATATACATTTCTAGTCTTATACACCCTAAATACCTTTTAAAATGGACAAAAATCGTAGAGGAAGAATAGACTTAAAGAAGACATATGTGTGCAACGCATATGAACTCTATTTTGATGTTGAATTGGCTGAGTTTAAACACTAGTGAGGAGGATGAAAAGTTAGTTTAGAAGATTACTCAGTTCTTTATTTGGAATATCTTATGGTACCACCATCCTTTATCACTACTATTAAGGAAAGGAATCAGAATGGGAGTTCACTGCAACTTTATGCTCATTAGTAAGTATAGCCTGTCTAGATCATTCATCTAGGTAGACTGAAACTGAACTTAGAATATTACCACTTGATCACTGAGAATTCTTTATTGTTGTGGTGGTAATTATGAGGAATCATTATGAATATGCCTTTAATTTCTAATGTCTATCACAGTATATAGTATTTGCGTATAAATTTCAAGGAAGATTTTATTTTATTAGTTATAATAGAAGATTTGAAATAACAATAAAACTGCACTTACGCTATTCTTGCTATATACAATCCAAATATTAATGTTTTTTGTGAATGCTTGAAAGTCAGAGGCATTTGTTAATATTCTAAATTTCATATATACTTTTATAGAATTAGTTGAAATACAAAATGTATAAGATATAGAATCAAATTCTCTAGTTGTGGAGAAACATAAGTGAACAAATAAGTTCCTGCTACTTAGGATTCATTTTTCTTTCAGTTATTAGTATTATTTTGAGACATGAGGTAATGCCAGTATAATAAAATATTATTTAATACAAATGTAATATAATAATATCAGAGCAGTACAAATTAAAAGATATTTGGTAAATGCATTTAGTGACGGTAACTGTTTTGAGAACTTTAAAGTACTAGTAAACTTTTGAAGAATTTGACATTTGAAATAATAGTATTGAACTTCACCTTGAAAAATAGTAAAATGTATTTACGGAATAATTACATAATTGGACATACCTAAAATTTACATTGCAAAATTTAAGCACGTTCAGTTCATTTTAAATTTACATCTGGTAAATGGCATTGAGAGCAGCGCATTTCTTATCCATTTATCCATATGCAAATATCCGTATATCTTTGATAGAATCTAATTTGAACACATCAAGATGGATTGGCGTGTTCAGTACCATAAAAACTGCTCAGTTAATTGCAAACCATATTTAGTATGACCTTATAACAAAGTAGCACCTTAGGTGTCATGCTTTGTCTTAAATGTGCATACTAGAGCTAGATTCATTCTATATCAGACAACTGCACTTCATGAAAATAGTTTTTTTCTTGATAGGCAATTAGCAGTAATTAGGAAGATTCACCTCAATAAGATGTCAACATGAAATTGTTTTAAAAAGTTGAATGTCAGTGACTTAAAAAGAAAGTTCTTCTGACACATAGGTATGGCATATGAAAAATGAAATGTTAATTTAACTTTTCTGCTTATTATTCATGCACAATATTATTTTGTCATTCAGACACTACACTGACAGAGTGTAAAGGGTGGTTAAGTAGTGCTGCTAGAATAAAAAGAGGATTAATCTACCATTGGCCAATTAGCCAAAGGGTACTTAATGGTCTCTAAAGGCTACTGAAGTCTAACTATGAGCAAAAGCATTGGTAAAAAGTCCTCTATATTACCTTCATTTGCCTGTGAAACATACTGTGGGGCTCCTAATAACTGCATTTATCACAAAAGAGTTTGTAAATGAGTGATGTAGAAACTCATTGTATTTTTCTTAAGAACATTTATTATATAAATAATTCCATGCCTGTTTGAGAACTGCCTTCTTTTTTAGCTTTTGTTCTTTCTTAAAGATTTCAATTATCATAACAAAGGAAAACTTAAAGCACCTGTCACTAATTTGATGTAATTATTAATCTGAACTATTATTATTCTAGGTAAATACTTGTATGAAAAATATTTTGCTAGCCATCTATAAACTCATATTTATTTATTTATTTGCTTCCAGAGTTATCACTGGGACTCGGTGCCTGCGCTACAAATCCACTGCTCCTGGAGGCTATTTTTTCCCTTTTGTTGCCCTTGTTGCTTAGCATTGTTGTTATTATTGTTGTTGTCATTGCTGTCGTTGTTGTTGGGTAGGACAGAGAGAAATAGAGAGAAGAGGGGAAGACAGAATGGGGAGAGAGAAAGACACCTGTAGACCTGCTTCACCACTTGTGAAGCGACCCAGGGCAGGTAGGGAGCCGGAAGCTTGAACCTGGATTCTTACACCGGTCCTTACGCTTTGCGCCATGTGCACTTAACCATTGCACCACCGCCCAGCCCCAATATTTATATTTTTTCTTTATAATTCATATAAAGGTTTAATTAAACGACTATGCTTTTATTTTTATACATGAACAACATGGACTTTTATTACTTTCAGTATTGTCCCTTGTGAAAGAGTGATATTCCCACTGAAAGACCATTGATTATTTTTACCTGAGGGAGAAATATCATTAAGATCAGGATGACTTTTTAGAGGTTGCTTCCTGTAGAATTCGTATGAACACTTCAGTGAGAACTGTCTCTCTCTGCTTTTGCATCTCCAGATACTTCCATCATAGTATCAGAATTACGTAATATATGTTTTAATCACAGTAAGAATTTTAAACTGCTGTATATAAATGTAGGTGAGAGTGATCTGGGCACCTGCAACATAGCTCATGTGGATTGTGAGTATACCTGCTTTGCCAGCACTTAATCCAGGTTCAAGCACATCTTCCACCACAGTGGAGGACACTTGAATGCTGAGGTCTTTTTGCTCTGTGTCTCTGTCTCTGTCTCTCTTTATCTGAAATAGTTGCTTCTGAGAGTGAGGTCCCTCCCCCTAAAAAAGAAAAATTTGATTGTGAGATACAAATAGACTTATTTATGTTTTCAGCTTGTAATTGCCTTATTCAGTATTTCCAGTTCCATGTTGAATTTAAGATTGAATATTTTAAATTTCATTAATTGTTTTTTTATTTTTTAACCAGGGCACTGATCATTTCTGGTTTGCAGTTGTGGTGCAGGCTGAATATGGGAACTTTGATGCCGCTGGCATGAAAGTCTTTATGTATAACTTTTATGCTACCACTCTTTCCCTAAGACTAAAGATTTTGATGAATTAAGTAGGGGAAAAAAAGCTACCCCCATTCAATAACTGGCTTTTCTCTACTTTAAGATAAAAAGTAGAGAAGTAGATTTGAGATCCATTGACCTTATATGGGAATTCACCCTCACTTTTCACTGGCTAGTCATTGACATTTTCCAACATTTGATATCTGACTTTAACTCCAGCAGAAACTGGAATCCCGACCCATTTGTGAACACCAATTTTCTCCCTAATCTGTTCAGCAACTCTGCTTCTGTGACTCTGACATTAAACCTCAAATTTGGCCTTAAAAATGTTTGTTGTTGTTGTTTTTGCCTCCAGGGTTATTGCTGGGTCCCAGTGCCTGCACTAAGAATCCATTGTTCCTGGAGGCCATTTTTCCCATTTTGTTGCCATTGTTATTATTGCCATTGCTGTTGTTGTTGTTGGATAGGACAGAGAGAACTCCAGGGAGGAGGGGAAGGCAGAGAGGGAAAGAGAAAGATAGATACCTGCAAACCTGCTTCACCACTTCTGAAGTGACCCCCCTGCAGGTGGGGAACTGGGGGCTGGAACCAGGATCCTTGAGCCGATCCTTACTTCACACCACATCCACTTTACCCGCTGAACTACTGCCCAGCCCCCTTTAAAACTGTTTATAACTTCATGAGTTCACTTTTCACAATAAAATAATTTTACAAAATTAAAAAATTAGTATTTTAAGTTTCTAAATTGGCAGTGAAACTTAGGAAGGGAGAGCAATACAGTGTCTTTGAATCCTGTAGGATAATTATGGTCCAGGAAAAAACAAAATAAAAACAAACAAAACAAAACAAAAACAGGCCAGAAGTGAAGAATTAAAGTAGATCCTGATCTGTTTCTTAGAACAGTCATCCTAACAAGCCAGATACCCCAAGGAATTTTCTTTACATGTGCCACAAGTAGCAGGATGCATTTAATAGGCAAATGTTGAATATTTTATTCTTCAGAGAGTTCAAGATCACAGAGTACTGAAAATATATGTTTGGTGCATGCTTAGCAAGTGATTCTTTGAGATTTGAATTTTTTTTCTCTAAGCTCTTCTCTGCATGGTTGTAGAATGTTTTGCATATAATTTGTTTTTTTATATATAATTCATTCTTGAATATTAACATGTTTGTAGAGGCTCCTGGCAGAGAGCAGTATTCCTCTTCCCTTAAGAGTGCTTCAGTTTAGTCACCAGTATTCTACTTTCTTTGAATAAAAGTAGAAATTCAGATAGTTGTAGATTTACCTGTAACCTTTAATTTCAAACCTAGCATTTAGGAGGCATTCATCCAGATGAATTGGGGGGGTGGTATGTGGAAGTAAACTGGCTTTATCAAATTTTTCCTTGATAAGATTAGAATGCAGCAACAGTCCCTTTAGCTCTCTGTTTGGTTCCTTCACAGGATTTATTATATTTTGTTATTGTTGTTATTATTATACATTTCTAGTTTACAAGCTGCTAAGCTATATAAAAGCAAGAGTTACAATTTTTGTTATCACTGGAAACACAGAACTATCACAGAATATTTATGCTGTATGTGTAAATAGAATGGATGCAAGATGTCATGTTAGATTCTGAATTTAGCTATTCCTTAACAAAATCTGCTGGAAAATATCACCTTTGATCCTCAATGATAAACTAGTTGGATAAAATATTCCACTGAAAACACTGAATATAGGGCCAACCCTTTCTGACTATGAGAATTTTTGTTGATAAATCAGCTGAGAGTTTCATGGTGGCTCCTTCTTAGGTGACTCCACTATTCTTTAGATTTTTTTTTTAAATCTCCTTTTCATTGACCCTTGCTATGTTAATCATGTTCCTTGGTGAATTTAGGGTTTTGATTTGTTTTTGTTTATATATATTAGAGATTCCTGGATCTGAGTGCCTCCTTCAGTTTGGAAAAAAGTTTGGGTTACTATTTCTTCAAATAAGAACTTTAGTTCCTTCTTCTTCTTGTACCACTATGATTCAAATGTTGTTCCTCTTGATGTTGTCACTTACTCTCATGTTATCTTCCTTTGTTTTAGTTTTCTTCTTTTGCTAGGGTTTGCTGATGGCATCCTATTCCCTACCCTTTGTTCACCACTTAGTCTTGACTTCTTCTACTTGCTGGTAGATTCCTCTATTGAACATTTTAGTTCAAATCCTATTTCAATGTGCTCTCTTAGCTTTGATGCTCTCTTTAGGTAGTTACATGGATTTCTTAAATTTGGGGTTCTCTCCAGCTTTCTATCTTAGTCCAGAAGTTCAGGGAATTTCTTCTCTTTCTACTGTGTTCAATTTTCCATGAGTAAATGGTGTTTATTATAGGTCTAACAGGGCACAGATTCTAGTGAGTAGCTGGATGTTTCTTCCCTCTCTAGTGAGCAGTTGGATGTCTCTTTTCCCTCCCTCCTTTCTCCCTCCTCATCTTCAGGCTTAACTTTGAGTAGAGACATCCAACTCAGGTATTCGATCAAGGGCCACTAGTTTCACATCCAGCGACTTAACCACTCAACCACAGCTGCCAGCCATACAGGGGGAAAGTTTCTAGTAACCTTCTATCCATAATCATGAAAACCTGCAAGGATCCACTTCCTGCTTTCAGTCACACCTTTCAGATGTTTTCCCTTCTCCATCTTACTCTTGCCCTCTTCTTTCCCTTTCTAGGACTTATCTCCACAAGGACCAAACCATGTCTACATATCCCTCTTTCACTTGACTTGTGTGCACACAGGATAGAACAAGACAAGTAGAAATCCTTCATCCCCATTCACCTACAAAGCCCCAAAAGCTTTCCCTAAGCTCTCACTGCACCTCCAGATGCACACACTCCACACCTTGACACCAAACTAACTACACAGTCTTCTTCCAACACCAATCCTCAACATCCCTTTCTACCATGAAGGACATAACACAGCAGTTCCCTACTAAAATATGCCTACTAGCTATCTACAAAATGGAGGAACTCCCAATACTTCATCTGCATTATTCTAGCCTTTAGGTCCATGATTGGTCAACGATTTGTTTGACTTTGTATGTTAACTCTCTTTTATTTATTTATTAAATATTTATTTATTTATTCCCTTTTGTTACCCTTGTTTTATTGTTGTAGTTATTCTTGTTGTTGTTGGATAGGACAGAGAGAAATGGAGATAGGAGGGGAAGACAGAGGGGGGGAGAGAAAGATAGACACCTGCAGACCTGCTTCACTGCCTGTGAAGAGACTCCTCTGCAGTTGGGGAGCTGAGGGACAGAAAGGGGATCCTTACGCTGGTTCTTGCGCTTTGCGCCACGTGCACTTAACCCACTGCGCTACTGCCGTACTCCAGTAAACCACCAGGTTCCAGTTGTTAGCATGATGCCGACAAGACTTTCCTGTACAGACAACCCCACCAATATGTCCTGGAGCTCCGCTTCCTCAGAGCCCTTCCCCACTAGGGAAAGAGAGAGACAGGCTAAGAGTATGGATCGACCAGTCAACGCCCGTGTTCCACCTTCTGCATCCCACAATGACCTTGGGTCCATACTCGCAGAGGGTTAAAGAATAGGAAAGCTATCAGGGGAGGGGATGGGATACAGAGTTCTGGTGATGGGAATTGTGTGGAGTTGTACCCCTCTTATCCTATGGTTTATTCAATGTTTCCTTTTTGTAAATAAAAAATTTTTTAAAATACAGTATTTGAAAAGTGTAGTATGCAAGTCATAAAAAAAGAAGTAGGCCTATACATATCCATTATTTCATAGTTTTCATGGGTCAAGAATTTGATACAGTTTAGAGAAGTCTTCTGGGGATGTCACATGGTGTGTCTGTCAGTAAGAGTGCCTACCTTGCTCAGGTTTTTCAAAGATCCTGTGTTTACTGGGGGAGGGGGGGGGGAAGCTGTTTGTAATTGTAGGACTGTGGTCTCTGTTTTCTTTTGCCTGTTGGTAATGGACTGTTTACAGTTTCTGGGGTCTTTCTTAATTCTACTACTTTAAATTAATCTTCTGAAGAACACTGTAACTTAATTTTTCAATCCTTTAGGTGAATCACTGTGACTTCAGGGAGATCCCCTGACCTTCTTTTAAAAGGCTAACCTGATTAAGTCAGTGCCAAGCAGGGTAGTCTTATTTTTAATCAAATTAAAGTAATGTTATTAGGGAACATAATTCATATCTACAGAAGCCATTTTTACTTATAGTGGAAATAATATAATTATGGAGCGGTAGTTCTCCATATTCTGTGGTTCTCACCTGCATGTAATGAGAGAGTGTGATATGGGGCACAGGTCATTGGGGGTCATCGGAAAGTTTTGTCTACAACCCCCAATGCAGTCCTATTTCTATTGCAGCTGCTAAAAGTGTTATTTCCTTTATAGAGATATTTTCTTCAATGTTACATTTAAATAATTCATAGCTAGTATCCACTTTAAAAACTTTTATAGTGTTAAGTTTTATTTTATCAACTTTGGTTGGAATAATTGACTACACACAAATCAATACAAATGCCAGTACTCAATCTCATTGAAGTCAACTTTTAAACTAAAATATATATTCAGAACACCATGGAGGGATTGCACTGCTAGGGATATAAAAATCAGAATAGTACATCTCACTTTATTAAGCAGTACTAATCATAGATTAAACGTAAAAAAAAATAAGATTTTTTTGTCATGAAAGGAATCACAGGATTATCATATGTACTTGTGTGTATGTATGTATATGTATATATATACACACATGATATATGCACATACCACAGAATGATAATGCTAATAATACTGCTGTAAATGTAAAATTTACCAAGTGCTACTGTCATAGATCTTTAAGATAGCTTCTCTCAGAATTACTTTTTAGTAGGCAAATACTACCTTTTTATTTTTATTTTTTATTATCTTTATTTCTTTGATAGAAATTGAGAGGAATTGGGATATATATGGAGAGAGAGAGATAGAAAGAGAGAGAGAGAGAGAGAGACCGACCTGCAGCAGTGCTTCGCTGCTTATAAAGCTTTACTCCTTCAGGTGGGGAATGGGGGCTTGAACCAGGGTCCTGGTGCATTGTAACAATGTATGCTCAATCAGGTGTAGCCACCACCCATGTCCCTGCCTCTGTTTTAAATTAGGGAAAGAAGTTCAAATACTTACTCAACACCACTCAGATGGTAAATAGTAGATACAGAACTAGAATTATGATCCTTCACTGCCATGTGTCTTATTATTACATTTTGCTTTAATAAATTGTAATTATATTTAATGTAATATGACTTAAATATTGTTAAGTATTTAGAGATGAAACAATAATAAAATAGAAATATATCTCATGTTTTTAAGAAAAGGTCTAATGTTGATTTCTTAGCACAGTATTTTTTTAACCATGTTACCACAGAAGTATTCTGGTACACTAAGTCAAGCATAAGCAAAAGAAAATTGTACTAGGGCCGGGCAGTGAAGCAACTGGTTAAGCACACACATTACAGTGCACGAGGACCCAGGTCTAAGCCACAGTCCCCTCACCTGCAGAGAAAAGCTTCACAAGAGGTAAAGCAGTGCTGCAGGTGTCTCTCCTTCTCTATACCCATTCCTTCTAAATTTCTTTCCTTCTCTCTTTCCTATCAATAAAGTTTTAAAAGAAAAGAAGAGAAAATTATACCCTTTTTCACACCTATCATTATTTTAAATAAGAAGTTGATGCTTACAACAACATTTGTTAGTAACAGCAGTTAGTAACAACCATAGTATATGTATAACATTCTAAGGGTTATATGAAGACCCTGATTTGATGGAATATGGAATTTACACATTACATCTATTTTGTCATACTCTTACCATTTCTATGTAAATACAATTACTATCAGGAGTATCCTTTAAAGATTGTGGATTTTAAATATTGTTTATTCAGATGGTAAACAAATTAGACATTTGATTTACTATCTTCATAATTTCAGTGCTTCTTTATTATTATTTCTAATGAATTTATTTTTATTTTATTTATTATTGGATAGAGACAGAAACTGAGAGGGAAGAGAGAGAGAGAGACACCTGCAACCCTGTTTCACCACTCATGAAGCCTTTCCCCCTGTACTTGGGGACCAGGTGCTTGAACCTGGGTCCTTGCACACTGTAATGTGAACACCTAACCAGGTGTGCCATCAAAATATTTTTATTATTAAAGTCATGTTTAAAATTATGCATATTGGGTAAGATCAAAATGACCAGATCAGGACTACCTTCTGCCTATTTAATATCAAACCCCATTCATGTGGAGTGTCAGATGTAATGAGGAACATCCCAGGAGGTGGCACAGTGGTGGAGAGCTGGACTTGTGAGCATGAGGTTTGAAGGTTCATTCCTGGTATTCTTTGCGCTGGAGTGATGATCTAATTCTCTCTCTCACACAGAGATACATGAGTAAACAAGTGAATATTCAAGAATAATGAGGAAATTAACCATGCTGATGTATAAAGACAGCAACTGGAAGAAAACCCCTCCAAATTTAACAGAAACTACACAAACTTCCAGAGGATGCTTCAGAGCATATAATATATGCTATTATATATAAAGATACTCCCCAACCTGGGACATTCAGTGGAAGAAAATGTCGACAAATTCACATAAAGTACAAGGAAAATTCTACCAGAAATCTTAGAGCTAAATAATACAATAACTGAAAAATAAATACAGTGGGGAGGAGAACATTAGCAGAAAGATAGAATCCAAAGATAAAATGATGAACTCAAGGATAGGATAGAGAATAAAACAATAAAATGAACTACAAGGGAAGCTCATATATGAAATTTAAGGGATGTCATCAAGATGAATAATATTTGCACCACAGAGGTTCCAGAAGAGGAGAGAAAGGGACAGAATTTTTACTTGAAAGAATAATAACCAAGAACTTCCCCTAAATTGAAAAAGGAAATTGACACTCAGATCCAGAAAACTCTTGTAATAAATCCAAACCAAAACACACCAAGACACATAACTAAAATGGAAAAGATCAAAGATAAAAATTTTAGATCACTTAGAGAAAACCAAAGAACCCCCAGAAGACAACCACTTGATTTTGTCTTTTTATCACCAGAAATGCTAAAGACAAGAAAGAACTGACAAGATATTTTCAAAATTTTGAATAGATTACACTTCTATGTAAGAGTACTCTATCCAGCTAGACTAGCATTCAAGTTTAAAGGAGTCACATGGAGCATTTCAGATAAACAAGAGTTAAAAAATAATCCATTAATTTTTTTCTTTAAAATTTATTTATTATTGGATAGAGATGGAGGGAAATTGAGAGGAAAGAAAGTGAGAGGAGAGGGGAAGATAGAGAGGGAAAAGAGACAGAGAGACACCCACAGCCCTGCTTCACCACTTGTGAAGCTTTCCCTCTGCAGGTGGGGACTAAGGGCTTGAACTTTGGTCCTTGTCCACTGTCATATGTGTGCTTAACCAGCTGCACCATTGCATGGCCCCAGAAGTCCTTTAATTCTTAACCTAAACAATTCCTTCAGAAACACTAAAGAAAATTCTATAGATAAAGAAAATACTGAATGCTTTATTCCCCCTACTGGGGATAAATGAGTGAAGTAAGAGAACAAAAAAAAATTCGAATTAAGGCAAAGCTTTCGACTACAGACTACAGAACTGAGGTCACGAAGCTGGGATGGGAGTTTCCAAGGGAGGAAGGAGTCCAGTAGACTTTGCTGAAGGAGTATTGTTACTTTACTAGCAGTTTATGTTTTGAAGAAGTGTGAAATTTTACTTACAAAGTATATATAGTCCTATAAACCAATGCTATCTTTAAAACAATAAAATGTTCTTTTTTAATCTTACATATATGCTTTTTAGATGGTCTGTTCTTGAACAAAGGGTATGCCTTCAGGACCTGTCATTGTGGACATAGTAATGAGAAGTCTGTTGTCATATAAGTTTAGCAAACGAAAGTGCCACTCAGATTGCCCATAGGAAGAAAAGAGTATCATGAGGCTTTAGTTTGTTGTGTTGCCTGAGATTTCATCTACAATTGTAGAGTTATCTCTTACAAAATTGGAATCTTACAAAATAGTTCAATTTCAATGCAAATCACTAACTTCAGAATTGATAAATGTTCCAGTATATACTAGTTCAGTAAAAACTTGATTGTTGCTACATTAGTAAAAGTATTTTAATTTATATAGTGATGAATGAGTAGATTATAAATATAAGCTACAATGAATATGTGTTTTTAATAGCAGCATCCGTGCTACAAATAGCGGCGTCTGAATTATTGAAACCTTCCAGTTTTTACTATGCAGAAAGCATTGTTGTTAGATACTACAGGCAATTTTTAAAATTTTTTTATGTTTATTTATTTTCCCTTTTTGTTGCCCTTGTTGTTTTTCATTGTTGTTGTAGTTATTATTGTTGTTGTTATTGATGTCATCGTTGTTGGATAGGACAGAGAGAAATGGAGAGAGGAGGGGAAGACGGGGGCGGAGAGAAAGACAGACACCTGCAGACCTGCTTCACCGCCTGTGAAGCGACTCCCCTGCAGGTTGGGAGCTGGGGGCTGGAACCGGGATCCTTACACCGGTCCTTGCGCTTTGCACCACCTGCGCTTAACCTGTTGTGCTACAGCCGAACTCCCCACTACAGGTAATTTAAAGGCGACTGTACACAGACACAATTGTCTTGTGGACTTATTTGGGCTTGCATAATTAGGAAACAGACACATAGAAGTCTGGGAGCTAAGAGAATGGAGAAGTTACTTTGTTGAAGAAAAAGAACAAAACAGAGAAGATGTTATAAAGAATGAAATACACTGCTGCTTTTTAAACTTGAAAAAGATTTCAGCAGAGGAAATACCAAATGTGGAAACATTTAAGTAGAAATGGTAGACAGATTTGGGGAATGGCAGACAAGTTTGACTTGATACAGTGTTTGATGTTTGACGGAAGTGCAAAGTGAGGCTGAGCCTTACTGTAATCACCAAACCTGAACCTCATTCTGCTGAAGTCAGAAACTCCTGGATGGCTTCCAAAAAAGAGAGTAATAGTGACTGCAATATACGAAGTTGTACAGAAGATAGTTGTGATGTAGGGAAAGGTTGTGACAGGGAGACGAGCAACTGCTGTAATTTTAGTGATATAAGGAGAATCTTGATTAAGAAACTGGCAGGAGGGAATGAGTATGAGAAACTACATAGTTTACAAAACCTGAGAGCTGACTGAGCATAGAGAATAAACAGGAAGTGAGAAAGGTTCAGGCTTGAATGATAACCAGAAAATTTTCTTTTATTTCTTTTAATTACTTTGACCCCACAACCTCTCAGCATTTGCTGCTGTTACCTTTTCTGATGTATGACATTCTCACAGGAGTGAAGTGGTATCTCACTGTTGTCTTCATTTGCATTTCTCTGACAATCAGAGACTTGGAGCATTTTTTCATGTGTTTCTCAGCCTTTTGGATCTCTTCTGTGGTGAATATTCTGTCCATGTCCCCTCCCCATTTTTGGATGGGGTTATTTGTTTTCTTGTTGTTGAGTTTGGCAAGCTCTTTATATATTCTGGTTATTAGCCTATTGTCTGATGTATGGCACGTAAAGATCTTCTCCCATTCTTTGAGGGGTCTCTTGGTGTGGGTAGTGGTTTCTTTTGTTGTGCAGAAGCTTTTTAATTTGATGTAGTCCCATAGGTTTATGCTTTTCCTTAGTCTTCTTTGTAATTGGATTCATTTCATTGAAGATGTCTTTAAAATTTATGCGGAAGAGATTTCTGCCAATATTTTCCTCTAAGTTTCTGGTCTAATATCCAAGTCCTTGATCCACTTGGAATTTACTTTTGTATTTGGTGAAAAATATTGGTTCAGTTTAATTCTTCTGCATGTTTCAACTCATTTTTTCCAACAGGTGTTCACAGTTGTAGAAATGGACAGTTGTTTCAATATTATTTTAATCCCTGAGTTGGAGCTCAGTGGCTTAAAACCTCTTTTTTTCTTTTTCTTCCCTGTAGGCTATGGGAGCCTGAGGGCTTTTAAACTACAAGTAGGCTTCTTAGCTTAATCACTAACTCCTGACCAAGAGATAAACAAGGTGGGGCAGAGATAATCCAATGGTTATGCAAAGAGACTTTCACAGTCCCACCACTAGGCCACCGAGTTATAGATCTTCTCCCAAGTTTCCTGGTTAGTTCTGTGTCCCATGATGTCAGCACAGGACCTCCCTGCTGCTTCTCCTGATTCTGAGGGCAGTAGCAAAGGTGACTCACAGTTGCATTTGGTGAGTCTCAGGGGAGTCCTCTCCTCCCTTCAGCAGTCTTTTTGTTGGTGAAACAGACTGGAGGTGGTGTCTCAACTGGTAAACAGCTGGACTGTTTGTTACCAGCCACTTAATCTCTCCCTAGGCGCTTCTCTGTCAGTGCACTCACTGGTGATTTGGTGGGTTCGTGAAATTGTTCTTGTCCTGTCTTGTTGCAGTCCTAGATGGTCTCCTTTGGTATTACAAGTTGATCCAGGAGAGGAGAGGAGAGAACTACAGCTGCTGCTGCTCCGTAGCCATGCCTCACAAAGTCCAAGACTTTGTTTTCTTTTATCTTATTTTCTTTTCTCCTCTCCTGTTCTTTAATTATCTTTATTTATTGAATAGAGACAATCAGGAATCAAGAGGGAAGGGGGAGATAGAGAGGGAGAGAGACAGAGAGACACCTGCAGCTCTGCTTTACCACTCATGAAGTTTTTCCTCTGCTGGTGGGAACTGAGGGCTCGAGCCTGGGTCCTTGTGCACTGTAACATGTGTATTCCACCAATTGTGCCACACCTGGTTCTCCAGAAAGATTTTTCAGGAAGGGAAATTTTGAGTTTACTTTTAGATGGTATTGGGTACTTTTGAAACAATTCTTGAATTGTTTTAATGTCTGGAACAATTCAAGAACTATTTCCTGATAGTCCAGAAAATGTCACATGCTAAACCATAGGAAAACAAGTTTTTGTTTCCCCCAAAATACTTTTTTATGTCAAAAAAATATAGTTTAATCTCAAATATATCAAGGTCTAGTTTTGAATATATAATCTGAAATATTTTAATGCTTATAATTATAAACACATGTAATTACTTATTTTCTGATATGATTTATTATAGTTCTGTTTGTAGTGTTAATACTTACATTATGTTCTGTATTTAACTCTCCACATTAGCTTCATCTTTTATTATTTCTAATTAGAATTCTTATCCAAGGGATGTATTTACCCTCTGGGAAATTTAGGTACCATTTTTTATAATTGTTCCTTATGTTAAATTGCCATTAAGCTTCTTTGGAATGATAAAAGTAGTTTGGTTATCCTACTAAGAAGATCTGAATTTCATCAGTACAGTTTGGTGGCACTATGCTGACTACAGATTTGTGAATGAGAAGGGCTAACATTAAGATTTTTTAAATATTTTTCACAAGAAGTCATCACCAGTATGTCATTTAGTAAAAATTATATATTATCAAAAATTCAAATGTAAGTTTAGTGAAACCTATTTCAACAATACAAAGACAACTTGTCAACTTTCAGTCAAGTTCATAAAGACTGAGCAAATTTGTTTGTATACTATTTATTTGAACTAAATCTCTAATAAGCCTCTTTTGCTAATTAGGCTTAACATTTATGATGTTAAATTAGAAGCATTTTGGCTGCTATATAGAGTGGTAAGACCTACCCAGTGGAATAAACATCTAACATCTGTTACCCAGTCCTCCTCTAACTTAGCTTGTACTAGCAAAGTACATCAGCCTCAAGACAAAATTATCAAATTCGTGACTCAGTGGCTTATCCACATTTAAGTGAAAGCAAAGAAATAGAGCACTGGGAGTGAAGACTAGCCAACCAAAATGCAGGGATCACAGATGGTCCATTTTGTTTTAACCTTTACTAGTCTACAACCTGAAGAAGAAATGAACAGAACTAATTACTTTTGTAATGTTTTTACAATGATCATTTTAATAATTATTTTCACTTAGCATTGTTTTTCCTATAGAGTTCATGCTAATTATTAGAGTAAATGCAATTTCTTGTGTAATAAATTTATATTTATTTTCTTTTATAAAAAGAAGCTAAATTTGGATTTGGCTGGACTTCGGAAAGAAAAGGAAGATTTACTAAAGAAACTAGAGTCTTCATCAGACCTCACTAGCTTGGTAGAAGAAGTATCCAGGGCCACAATTCCACGCATACAAGTTTCGTCACTTGGCCCTTCAAGAAGTATGGATTTGGAAATTAAGCAGTTGCAATGTAAACTAAAGGTGATTATAGTGTTTCTTAAAGATAAAAATATACATTAAGTCACTGAGTCATTAAAGACATGTTAGTACAAATTCTAAATCAAATTCTACTAATAAAAAATTATAGTATACATAGTTAATATTTTTTAAAATGGATGTTTACATGGTAAATGATAGTATTCTCTTAAAAATAGACAAAGTCCAATGATATACTAACTTAGGATTTGATATAAACTGGTAATTGCCTTTCTGTTCTACCACTTAGCTCTTGTTTCCTCACCCCATCCCCACCCCACTTTTTTTTCTCTCAAAAAAAAAAAAAATTTCAGGGCCAGGCAGTGGCACTTCTGGTTAAGCCACACACTACAGGGTTCAAGGACCCAGGTTCAAGCATCTGTTCCCACCTGCAGGGGGTAAGCTTCCCTAGTGATGAAGGACAGCTGTAGGTGTCTCTCTATCTTTTCCCTCTGTACCTCTCCCTCCCCTCTCAATTTCTCTCTGTTTCTATCCAATAATAAATAAAATTAGGAAGAAAAGAATGTCTTTTAAATTAATGTATAATTGGAATTGCTTTGCTTTGTGCACTTACTGCTACTTTAATTAGGTTGCTGTTTACTAGAGATAAAGAAGTAGGTAGAAAGTGTGAGGAAGTATAAGAACCACAGAGCAAAGGTAGATTGGTTTAATAGATTTCAACAAGTTAACTCTGTGAGAAGGAAAACCGTATTCCATTCATTTGTAAAGAATTGCACCTAATTTGAGTAAAAATGTCAGTAAAGCTAAGACTGACTTTAGATAGAAATATCCTGTAATAAACAGGGTTTGAAAGTTTTAATTGGAAAGTTCGTTTTTCTACTGCTGAAAATAAGCTTGTTCATACCTCACATATTTATTATTTTCTTCAGTGGGAAGAGCTATCTTGAATAGCATAGGTAATATACACGGTATCATAACTATAAAGAAAGTCACTAGAAGAAAATCCTGGTTGGAAATGCAAAAACTCTGTTAGAAGTAGAATAATCATAATTGAACCTACTGAATTTTCCCGAAGACTCAGTTTTCAGTTCATGACATGATATGTGCACTAATGGTTGATTTTTGTTGAAGTATTACTGATAGGATAAAATTTAAAGAGCAAAAATTCTTGAAGATATTTTGATATATATATATTTTTTGTCTTCCAGGGTTATTGCTGGGGCTCCTTGCCAGCACTGTGAATCCACTACTCCTGGAGGCCATTTTCCCCATTTTTTTTTATTGCCCTTACTATTGTTATTGCTGCCTTTGTTGTTCATAGGACAGAGAGAAATGGAGAGAGGAGGGGAAGACAGAGAGGGGAGAGAGAAAGACAACTGCAGACCTGCTTCACCGCTTGTGAAGCGACCCCTCTGCAGGTGGGGGGCCGGGGCCTTGAACTGGGATCCTTATTCTGGTCCTTGGGCTTTGCACCATGTATGTTTAACCTGCTGTGCTACTACCCAGCCCCCAGATATTTTGATTTATTAATAATCAGTTTTTTTTATTGAATAATACAGAGGGAAACTGAGACTGGACGGGGAGATAGAGAAGGAGAGCGACAAATAGAAACCTGCAGACCTGCTTCACCACTGTGAAGCAACTCCTCTGCACATCAGGAGCCTGGGGCTTGAACCAGGACTTTTGCACGGGTCCTTGCACTTTATACTATGTGTACTTAACCCAGTGCACCACCACCCAATCCGCAATCAGATATTAACACTGGAGTTAATTTAGTTGCTTCTTGAATACCATCTTTTAAAAAATATTTATTTATTTTAGATAGAGACAGAGGTAAGTTGAGAGGAAAGGGGAAGATTACTATGCAAATTTCAGCACAGGTAGTTTTGTCTTAGACTATGTTTCTCTATGAAAAAAAAAAAGGAATCAAATACATAAATTGAACAGTTCAGTATTAAGGCTTCTATCCAAAGGAACAAACCATTCCGATATGTCATCATCTTATCTACTACAGACTTTAATTCTGAGTTCTCTGATTCTTCTTATAATTAAGTCTTTACGAGTTTTAATGTACTTTAGTTTGTACTGAGATAGAATGTTAGATCCAGTAATGTCTACTTGAATCTATAAAATTATAGAAACTATTAATAGTTCTTAATATTTTACTTACTAATGATCTAACATGACTTTGAGTAATAATAGACCAATACAAATACTTGTAAATTACTTGTTATATGGGCATAAGTTTCTACCCATATGGAAATCTTTGACTTTGAGGGAATGGGTGAATCCCAAGGATGAAACTAATGGGACTACCTAAGTGATTTGGCCTAAACCTTATCTAAGTGATCTAAGTGTGAAGTGGTGTCGTCCATATCTAGGCTGGCATCCTAGAGCACTGTCCAGCTTGCTCAGGGGTAAAATTAATGTATTTTTAATAGTTCATAATATATAAATATAATAGGTAGATTTCATATGAAATTCTGTTACTCCATATTTCTGTTTTGATACTGCAATAGTTAGCTAGGGCAGCTACAACAAAATATCACAGAGAACATGACCTAAATCAGAGAAGTTTCATTTCTTTTGTTTCTAGTTACAAATCCTAGATCAAAGTATTAACCAGTTAGGTCTCTTCTGATACTTCATTCCTTGTCTTATGGATGGCTCATTGTGTCCTGAGGTGGTCATCTTGAGTCTATGTTGCCTGTTCATAATCATATATATTTGCCACCAGGGTTATTCTCTAGGGATCAGTGCAAATCAAACTCATCATTTCCTTGGCCACATATTTTTTTCTTTCTTATTTGGAAGAGACAGAGAGAAATAGAGAGAAAGGAGAGAAGAGAGTAGAGAGAGAGAGAGAGAGAAAGAGATACCTCCACCACTGCTCCAGCTCCCATGAAGCTTCTTCTGTTGCAGGTAGAAGTGGGGGAACTTGACCCAGGATCCTCACATACTATATGTGTGTGCTACCACATGGCCACATAATCTCCTCTCTTTTTTTGCCTTCAGGGTTATTGTTGGGGCTTGTTGCTTGCACTACAAATCCACTGCTCTTGGAGGCTATTTTTTCACCCATTTTGTTGTTATTGATATTGGATAGGTCAAAAAAATTGAGAAAGGAGGGGAGATAGAGAGGGGGAGAGAAAGACAGACACCTGCAGACCTGCTTCACTGCTTGTGAAGTGCCCCTCCACCCGAAGGTGGGAGCATGGGGCTCGAACCCAGATCCTTACACTGGTCCTTGCGCTTTGCGCCATGTGCACTTAGCCTGCTGTGCTACTGCCTGACCTCCATAATCTCCTCTTCTTATAAATACAGCAATCAAATTGGATTATGGGCACACATATGGCCTCATTTTACTTTAAATACCTCTCTAAAAGCCTTTCCCAAATATGCAGTTACATTTTGAGATTCAAGGAATTAAAACCTAATTAAATGTACTAATTTTCAGAGATGCTACTCAGTCCTTACTGGATATCAAATTGCTAACATCATTTTTTTCCCTGAAAAACCACTTTTTACTTGATGTTTTCATATGATATTATGAAGAACTGGTTAGATTTGAATTATAAGTCTATTATATGTATTTTATATTTTAGTCCTATTGATGTTAAATATTTCTGTTAATTTTAAATTGTATTTTAGATTTTTGTGTCTCATTATCATTCATTGTAAAATGTTATTTATTATAGGTCAGGGATCTCTCAGTTTTCCAGAATTCAGAGACACAACACTATTTTCAGTCACCTAAAATAACAGCATTGGAACCAGGATCTAGGTTAGCCAGACTGGTTCATGCTTTACCATGTGTGAAACCCTGGCTTCAAGTACTAGCAGCAGGTTGTAGCACCATGGACAGCACCAAGTGTGATGAGTGGTGGAGTTGTGCTATGATCTCTCTTCTCTCTTCTCTTCCTTTCATGGGGAAGTGGGCTCTTGTAGCTGCTCTCCAGAATCATGTATGTGTAAGGTACTGAGTTAATTCTGTAGTACCACATTCAAAATGAATGAAAAAATATAGTAGTCTTGAAAGTACTATTCCTTTAATCAATCTACTGCCAAGCTGGTTCCAAGTCCTTTACAAAATTAATTTGTTCAATCTGCACTTTAAAGCTGTGAGATAAGCTTTATTATTACTATTACTATTTAATTGCCACCAAGTTTTTGCTGGGACTCAGTGCTGGTACTACAAATACACTGCCTCCAGTGGCCATTATTTCCATTTTTATTTCTATTTTATTTGATAGGACAGAGAGAAATTGAGAGGAAAGGGGAGAGAGGAGAGGGGGGGGGGTGGAGAAAGATACCTGCAGACCTGCTTCTCTGCTCATGAAGCATCCCCCTACAGGTGGGTAGCAGAGTACTGGAGACATGCTATTTTATGTAGAAAAAAATTATTTCAAATTAGCATTTACATGTGATCTACCAATTAGGCACTTAAAAATCTAATGAATTTGATGCAAATTACATTTTTGTCCTTCCTTCCTTCCTTTCTTCCTTCCTTCCTTCCTTCTTTCTTTTTTTCTTCCTTTTTCTTTTCCTCCAGGGTTATCACTGGGGTTCTGTGCCAGCTCTATTAATCCATTGCTCCTGGCATCCATTTTTCCTTTTTCTTCTCCTTCTTCTCCTCCTCCTCCTCCTCCTCCTCCTCCTTCTTCTTCTTATTCTTCCTTATCGTACTGGATAGGACAGAGAGACATTGAGAGTGCTGGGGGAGATAGTGAGGGTGAGAGAAAGATAGACACCTGCAGACCTGCTTCACTTTTTGTGAAGCATTCCACTGCAGGTGAGGAGTAGGGACTCAAACCCAGATCCTTGAACAGGTCCCTCTACTAAATACTGTGTAAACGTAGCCAGGTGCACAACTATACAACCCCATGCAAATTACATTTTTAAGCATGAATGAGTTAAACCTGGAAACAGTTTGAGTGGAAAATACTGTGGTTACTACAAATATCAAAATAAATACTCCAAACTTCATAAAGATAAATGTTTTCTTCTGCTTATGGAAATTTAACACTTGAGATATTGAATAAGTTAATTTATTGTCACATGTCTTGTAGATGGATTAGCTAACATGTCAAAAAAATACCAAGTGATATTTCAGATTTGTGCAATTACTTCAAATTTGAGTAAAAATTGAAAATTCTACTTTACAAGATTTTCTAGCAATTATACATCCCTTTCTAACAAATGAGCCTCAAATGTAGCAGATTAAACCAACAGCAATATATTTCTTCTTTGCATCCTCTTGGATGAAACTCAAAGACATCATGTTGAGTGAGATAAGCCAAAAAGAAAAAGACAAATACCAAATGATCTCCCTTATTAGTTGCACTTAATAAAATGGGAACAGGGTGGGAGAACACAAAGCAAAACATTGACTGGACATGGTGTATTGCACCAAATCAAAGGACTCTGAGGAGGGAGGGAGAAGATGGATAGGGAGAAAATTCTGGGGGCCTATTATATAGTGAAATTGTATGCATATGTAGATGATTGCACTGTAACTCATTAACCCCCTCAATAAAAAGAAAGAGAGAAAAAGAGAGAAAGAAATAGTATAAAAATGAAGAGAAGACTTATACAGGCATAGGAGGCCTGTATAAGAGTAAAAAAGGTATAAGAGAAAAAAGAGTGACCTAGCCAAGTCACTGGAGCACTAAGAATATATTTTGTTGATACTTATTTTGACAGCTGACGGGTATTCCATTGTGTATATATACCACAGTTTTTTAACCACTCATCTTATGTTGGACATCTGGCTTGCTTCCAGGTTCTTGCAGTTACAAAGGTATATACAGATCTCTTCTGATAGGTGTTTATGTCTCCTTTGAGTAAATCCCCAGGAGAGGAATTGCTAGGTCAAAGGGTAGGTCCATTTCTAGTGAAAGTCTCCAATTTGCTTTCCACAATGGTTGGACCATTTTGCATAGGACTTCTAAGCCAAAGGCTTACCTGGACTGGAAAGCTTGAGGTAGCCTCTCTGACAGCTGTTGGTCAGTTGACTGTCATTGGGGTTATCTCAATACTACATTTCCTTTTCTCTGTATTCCTTGCAGATGATACTATGAAAAGATTTCAAGGGTGAAAGATACTCATGAGTATAAACCCAAGATCTGGTACTTGCTTGATGTCATTTCTGCCATAATATTTAATTCAAAGTAGATCAGATTCAAAGAGCTGGGAAACAGATCTCACCACTTCACAGAAGGAGTAGCATAGGAGGTGACACACTGGATAAAGGGTAGAACTCTCATATGAGGTCTTGAGCTCAACCCCTGGCATTGCATGTGCCAAAGTGATGCTCTCATCCTTTCTCTCCCCTTCTCTCACTTATTATAATATATCTTTTTTAAAAAGATGGAAAAAAAGTTCTTCATTAGGTCATTTAATTACAGTACAGTTGTTAACAAGTGAGTATAATGTTTCATCTTTCTGATAAGTACATGTACTTATGTATATGTGAGCATATTTAGTCTGCTACAATTTTTAGTAGATCCAGTCTTATTCTTAGTGATCTTAATAAGCCATTATAATAACCATATATTATACATTTGCATGTCACAGAGACATCCTATATGTTCTGTCAGTTTTGATTGTGAATTGTTTTCTTTCTTTCATAGAGACAGAGAGAGGGGAGTACCTGCAGCACTGATAAAAACTGACAAAACTGATAAAGCTTACTCAATGTAGGGAACTGGGGCTTGAACCTGGGTCTTCACACATGGTAATGTGTGTGTTCTACTGGATATGCCGATATACCTCCCCTTCTTTTTTAACCAGAGCAATGGTCAACTCTGATTTATGTTGGTTTCTGGGACTGAGCCTGGCACCTCCAAGCCAAAGGCATGGAAGTCTTTTACATACATGCCAGTTATACTATCTCCCTGGCCATTCGGTATAAACTGTTTTTTTAATTTTATTTTTATTATTATTTTTTACCAGAGTACTGATCAGCTCTGGTTTATGGTGGGGGTTGAACCTGGGACTTTGAAGCCTCAGGTATGATAGTCTGTTTGCATAACCATTATGCTACCTACCCCTGCCAAGTATGAGCTATTTTTAATTGCTGTATAATCACGTTTATCTATGATTTGGAGGAGTTACATAAAAATTTTCATGCACTTTAGAATTCCTATATGAATACATAAGAATACTAAATTGTTTGTTTTAATTATAACCACAAATATTACAAATGTATTGCTCTATACAGAATAACATTTGAATTTACAATGCTCAAGAACAATATTGAAACATGTATTTAAATATTCGTGTATTTTTATTATAGAATGCAACTAATGAACTCACAAAACAGTCATCAAATCTGAAGTCTCTGAAATTTGAACTCCTAGCAAAAGAAGAACACATAAAGGAAATGCACGAAAAGTATGGTTTTCCTTTTTTTTTTTAATTTAAGAAAGGATTAATTAACAAAACCATAGGGTAGGAGGGGTACAATTCCACACAATTCCCACCACCCATTCTCCATAACCCACCCCCTCCCATGATAACTTTCCCATTCTCTATCCCTCTGGGAGCATGGACCCAGGGCCGTTGTGGGTTGCAGAAGGTAGAAGGTCTGGCTTCTGTAATTGCTTCCCTGCTGAACATGGGCGTTGACTGGTCGGTCCATACTCCCAGTCTGCCTCTCTCTTTCCCTAGTAGGGTGGGTCTCTGGGGAAGCTGAGCTCCAGGACACATTGGTGGGGTCTTCAGTCCAGGGAAGCCTGGCCGGCATCCTGATGACATCTGGAACCTGGTGACTGAAAAGAGAGAGTTAATATACGAAGCCAAACAAGTTGTTGAGCAATCATGGACCCAAAGCTTGGAATAGTGGAGAGGAAGTGTTAGGGGGATACTCACTGCAAACACTAGTGTACTTCTGCTTTCAGGTATATATCTTGCCGTAGTTTACGGATACGTGTGAACATATGCTCTCTCTCACAGAATCTGGTGTATATCTAGGTTATGGGACTTTGTTAGAAAGTGAACCACCTGAGATGGAATTAGAGTATACTATGAAAGGAAAGGTCTCACCCGAGTAATGAAGCTGAAGGGTTTTCATTCCACATGTGTAGTTTCTGGACACAGTCTGAAGTGAAGCATGTTGAGGTGACAATCGTTGTGTTGGTTAGGTTGTGATCGGCAGATGCAATATTATTTGATATGGATTGGGAGAGGCATACGGGAAAGTGGGTTCAGTGGTTCCAGGACTGGGGGAAGTAGAGGCTCTATAGTGGAGATGTGAGGTTCCTGCTGTCTTAGGGTTCAAAAAGACAATGGATTGTTAATGTTATCATCACATTAATTGGTAATTGGGTTAACTTTGAAAAGTCCTTTTGTTAGGGTTTGCTGTACAGTACCCAGTATCTTGTATATAGCTGTGCTATTTGTTGCTTCTGATCTATTTGGTCTAGGCTTTTGAGAGAGTCTGCATATCAGCTTCCTGGGACAGTGGGGGGTGGGAGTGGGTGGGAGGGATGGGTCACAGTCTTTTGGTGGTGGGAATGGTGTTTATGTACACTCCTACTAAAATGTAGTCATATACATCACTAGTTAATTAATACGAGAGGGGGAAAATTAATTGTATGTCTCGAAGTTTTTCAAAACACAAACTGAATCTTTTCTCAATATATGCAGGTTTTCCTAGTTTTATCTGTTGTATTTGGTGCCACCTAGTGGCATTTGACTCTATTAAACATTGCACTCCAAGAAATACTAAAGTATTAAAAATTGTTCTTCCAAAGTTCATGTGTTAACCTACAAAAGATGAAAAGTTAGCCGTCTAGGAGGTGGCAGAGTGAATAAAGAGCAGGAATCATAAGCATGAGTCTTGAGCTTGACCACAGCATTGCATGTGATGGAATGATGCTCTCTCTGGTCCTCTCTCTTCTCTCACTCACTAGGAAGTAAATATATCTTTTCCAAAAAGTTTCTTTTCTTTTTTTTGAAGTGTTTTTTTTCTTAAGTATTTTAGTTATTTTATTTTTGAGAGAGATGCAGAGTGAGAAAGACACTGAGAGAAACACTAGAGCACTGCACAACACTGGCTTATTGTGGTGCAGGGGATTGAACCTGGGACTTCAGAGCCTCAGGCATGAGAGTCTCTTTGCATAATCATTATGCTATCTACCCCTGCCCTAACATTTTTATTTTCTTTATTGGGGAATTTTATTACAGTTTTTAATACAAGGTACAGTCCCTCATCTCATATGCTGATTATCTACAAAGCACTCTCACCCCCCCAAGATAAAACGTTTAAGACCACATATATAAAACCATTTATGACAAGTTTATAGCTTTGTTAATTACAGTACAAATATCTAAATTTATATTTTCTTCTTAGAGTAAACATTTAAATTTAAATAAATATTATTACTCAAAAATTATGAGCTGGGAGGGCTGGGCAGTAGCACAGTGGGTTAAGCACACATGGCACAAAGGATCAGGTTAGAGCCCCCAGATCCCCACCTGCATGGGGGTCACCTCACAAGTGGTGAAGCAGGTCTGCAGGTGTCTTTCTCTCCCCCTCTTTGTCTTCCTCTCCTCTCATTTCTTTCTGTCCTATCCAGCAACAATAATAATAACAAGAATAATGATTAACAACAAGGGCAACAAAAGGGGAAAAAATAGCCTCCAAGAGCAGTGGATTCGTAGTGCAGGCACCGAGCCCCAGTGACTACCCTGGAGGCAAAATTTATATATATAAGAGGTGTTTAAAATATTCTCTCACTGAAAAAATATTTTCTAGGTCTTTTATAGAAATGCTAGAGCCTTGAGATGATAATATGGTTAGATAAAACTCCAATCTGTGTTTTTAATAATTTACCAATATTTATTTATATAAAGGCAAGTGTAATATATATGTATTTCAGTATACAATATTGAAAGTGAAGATCTGCTAAAAATAAGCCTATACAAAAATTAGTGTCCTTAGTGACAGCAGTTGGTCAGCTGACCGTCATTGGGGTTATGTCAGTAGCAACTTTCCTTTTTCCTGTATTCATTGTAGGTGATGTCATGGATAATAACTACTAGAAGTTCTTTACATGTAACTGTAAATCTTTGATTTTATTTTTAAACAAAATATCTTGAAGTTTTTTTTTAGATTGAAGTGTAATTTTGTTTATTGTTTAATAGTGGATATTCAAAGAAACATTCTTTTGAATCCTAGTTCCTTTGCCTTCTATCTCTGTGCACCAGTTACATAGTATAAACCATAAAATTTCTGAGGATTAAATGAGTTGGTACAAGTAAAGCGCTAAAGATAGTGATTATGGGTGGGGGTAGATAGCATAGTGGTTATGCAAAGAGACTGTCATGCCTGAGGCTCCAAAGTTCCAGGTTCAATCCCCGTACCACCATAAGCCAGAGCTGAGCAGTGCACTGGTTAAAAAAAAAACAACAAAAAAAACCTAGATCCTGCTTCAAGCCCCCAGCTCCCCATCTGCAGGGGAGTCACTTCACAGGCGGTGAAGCAGGTCTGCAGGTGTCTATCTTTCTCTCCCCCTCTGTCTTCCCCTCCTCTCTCCAATTCTCTCTGTCCTATCCAACAACAATGACATCAACAACAACAATAACTACAACAATAAAAAAACAAGGGCAACAAAAAAGGGAAAATAAATAAAAAGTATATTTTAAAAAGTTAGTGATTATCACACTTAATATTAGTTCTTTTTTATGTGATCCACCATTGCCTATCAATATATTATCTCTTAAGCTAAGAAGATATGTCAGCCCAATTTCAAATAATATTAAATTAGAAGACATTCATGCCCACTGTGTACAAGAACCCAGGTTCAAGCCCTGGTCCCCATCAGCAGGGTTTAAGTTTCATAAGTGCTTCAGGTGTCTTTCCTTTTCTCTCCTTCTCTACTTCCCCCTTCCCTCTCAATTTCTGTCTTTATCAAAATTAAGTTAATAAATTAAATGTCTGAGAAGAAAAAAGACATTCATGCCCAATTTTACTGTGTTTGCATGAAATATTTTGCATTTATTTATTATAGAATTTTTCAGTGCTATGCTTTTTGATGATCTCTTAATATCATTTTTTATTTTCCTTAGCAATGCAAAGATGTAATTTAAATATGAAAATTTCAAGTTTTATAAATGGTATTAATTTTTTGCAGCTCTATTTTTTTTTTCTATTTTTAGACATCCATATATAGGTACTACTTTAATGGCCAGTCACAGTTATGTGATAGATTTTTTTTCCCAAGTTAAATTTTGTTGAAAGGCAAGCTTCAGGATTTTTATAATTTATTAATGACTTAATAATGATTAACAAGATTATGGAATAAGAGAGGTACAATTCTGGGTTGGGCAGTGGCACATCTGGCTGAGCATACAGGTTACAATGTTCAAGGACCCCAGTTTGAGTCCCTGAAGGGAGAAAGCTTCACAAGTGATGAAACAGCCCTGCAGGTGTCTCTCTGTCTCTCTTCCTCTCTATCTTCCCCTTCCCTTGATTTATGGCTATCTTTATCCAATAAATAAATAAAGATAATGATACAAAATTTTTAAAAAATGAGGGGCACAATTCCAAAGAATTCCCACCACCTGAGTTCCACACCCCACCGCCTTCATTGGAAACTTCTCTATTCTTTATCCTTCTGGAAGTATGGACCAAAATTCTTTATGGGGTGCAGAAGGTAGAAGGTCTAGCTTTTGTGACTGCGTCTCCACTGGACATGAGCATTGACAGGTGAATCCATACCCCCAGCCTATTTCTGCCTTTCCCTGGTAGGGCAGGGTTCTGGGGAGGTGGGGCTCCAGGACACACTGGTCAGATCTTCTGCCCAGGGAAGTCAGGTTGGCGTCATGATAGCATCTACAACTTGGTGGTTGAAAAGCATTAAGATATAAAGCAGAACAAATTGTTTAGTAATCAGGAGCTTAAAGGTAAGAATATGGCAGATGAGACTTGGGGTCTTCATGTTGGAAGGAGCTAGGAAGCCTATTTTATGTATATTCCAAGGGGCCCATGACTTTACTGTTTTTTTCCAGAGCCCAGTAACTAGCATGCAGGTGGGCTGAAAGTATTGTTTGGAAAGATGGTGTTGGAGTTGGAAATCAGACTAGAAAGCTGTATCAGCACAGAGAGTAGCTCTCAAATACGGGAAAACTATATAAATACCCTTAAATGTAAACCCCATCAATCTGACCTTGGGCTCATGTCTATCCTTACTTGGCACAGATAGATTTTATAAGTATCCACAATATTAACAGAATAATGTTTATAGCCTATGCAATTGTTTTGATTCATTTAATATCAGATACCATTTTAAATGAACAGTAAGTACAATATTGCATAACATATATGATGTTACCATTGTATTTCTTATTACTTTTGGTAATTTCTCTTCCTTTTAAGGATGTCTCGAATGGAGAGAGATATAACCATGAAGAGACATTTGATAGAGGACTTGAAGTTTCGCCAGAAAGTAAATTTAGAAAGTAGTGAGAGTGCTAATGAAATGTTAGAAAATCTTGAAAAAAAGGTATCGATTTCTGTGTTCATTGACCTTAAAATATTCCTCTTGCATTTACCTTCTTAACTCCAATATTTAGTAAATTTATAGAAAACATACATACTCTACTGTGTGATGGCATTGCTTGCTTGGAGAACATACTGACTTCTTATTTCACATATACTGCATATTCTGTATTTAGTTATAAACAAACCATGGAAAGGAAATCAAACATAATTTTTAAATCCCTTAATATTTTTATTTACTTCATATGAGGTAGAGTTTCATGAGAGAGAGAGAAGCCAGAGCATAGATCCAGAGCACAGAGAGAGAAGCCAGAATACACATGGTACATGGGATACCAGAAATTCAACTGACATACTTAGCTATGAAAACTCTGTAGTGTACCAGTTAAGCTCCTTCCCCAGCCATATTTTTCTTTGAACTGTAATTTGTGACTCTGGCAGTGTGATGCAGTAGATAAGGTATTGGGCTCTTAAGCATAGTGTCCTGAGTTTAAACCCTAGTATTACATGTGCCAGTGTAATGCTGTGGCACAAATCAAGAAAAATAAAAGGAAAATATGAAGTACTGTCTTTTAAAAATTAACTATAATTTATAGAAGGATCAATGATAAAATTTTAAATGTGAGAATAACTAGTAGAAGTTCTTTGAAAAATATAGTCACCATATTTTTTAAAAAACTGTACTTTTTCATTTCATAAATTTAACCCAGTGTACATTGAGAGTTATGTTTTTAGTAGCTGTATACTGTTTTATCTAGAAGTAGAAATTAATTATTTTCTGACCAAGTATTAGTTTTTACTTTAAAAAGAAAAAGGAGTTATTTAACAATTCATAAAGCTGATTGTGCTTTGGCATTGACTAAATGCTGTCGTTTCCAGAGAGAACAACTCCCTTAATTTTCTTTGTTGAAGATTAAAAAAAATCTAAGGATTAGTTTAGATACATTTAAAAGAGAAAATATTTCATGACGTAAAGAAATGTTTATGGATTTTCTTCTCTACACATTCACATAAACTATAGTTATTTCCTTGAAGCCTTTGTCAGTGTTAGCCTTTAAATTTTGCTTTTTAAAATTTTTTTACTTCAATAACCATTTCAGACATAGTCTTTGGCTAAGTAACTCCATATCTTTACTAGTATTAAATCTGAAAGGGAAAAGGAAGTCATTTTTGAAATGTTTTACGTATATATGTGTATACATACATGCATGTATTACACAAAGAGTTCAGTCCCAGGCATCATCATAAACCAGAGCTGAGTAGTAAGCAAGTAAATTAAGTAATTGAATAATTAATTAATTAAAAAGTTTATAGCGGAGTTGGGTGGTGACAAAACTTGTTGAGTGTTCATGGTATGATGCACATGAACCTGGCCTCAAGCCCCATGTTCTTCTCTGCAGAGAGAAAGCTTAACAAATGATGAAGCAGTGCTGCAGATGTATCTCTTTCTCTCTCTAGCTCCCCTTTCTCTCTCAGTTTCTCTCTATTTCTATCCTATAAACATATGAATAATTTTAAAAATTGAAAAAATATGTGTATTATGTGAAGTATACATTTTTAAATAATAAATTTTATTAATTTAAAGAACTGTAGCAAATACTAATACTGTATTATTAGGTAAAACACTAACATTATATATATGCATATATATACATATATATATATTTAGCAATATTCACACTAGTGAATTTGATACAGTTTCTGTGATACAGTTTTAAATTTTTTGGTGGTGGGGGTTTTGCTATTGGTTTAAGGATTATTAGTGTTTATAGTAATTTTTATAAATTTTATACTTGAAATAATCATTATCTATGAGTAAATAATTGACATTGGGCTTACATATGTGTTTGATATCTGTTGAAACAAATATAGAATATCATTTGATTATCTTTATTAATAATAATTGCCTTTATGCTTTTACTGTAGGTGAAGACATTAAATGAAGAATGTTCCAACAAGAAGGTATCAATTGATTCCCTAAAGCAAAGACTTAGTGTTGCCATAAAAGAAAAGTCACAGTATGAGCAGATGTATCAGAAAACTAAAGAAGAATTAGAAAAAAAGGTATGTTTTAAGATATTTCAGTTTAGTGGTCCATGAGATAGTGCAGTGGCTAAGGCACTAGACTCTCAAGCATGAGTTCAATCCCTGGCAGCACATGTACCAGAGTGATGACTGGTTCTTTATCTCCTCCTTTCTTTCTCATCAATCAATAAATAAAATCTTTAAAAAAAAAAGATATTTTAGTTTAGTGGTGGGGCATAACAATGTCTTTTTCATTTTTGAAATTGCTATTTTGGGGCTGGGGAGATAACATAATGGTTATGGAAATGGTTTCCATGCCTGAGGCTCTGTGGTCCCAGGTTCAGTCCCCAGCATCCCCTTAAGCCACAGATGATCAGTGCTCTGCCCTCTTTCTATATCTTTCTCTGGATCTTTCATTAAAAATAAATAAAATATTTAAAAAAGGAAAAAAATAAATTGCTCTTTTTTTCTTCCCCACAGATATGAGCTACTGAAGCTTTTCTGATAACTACAAAGAAGATTTATATATTTTTTCCCTTTGCATTTTAATTAAATTAGTTAATTTTGCTACCAGATTTATCACTGGGGCTTTGTGCCTGCATTACGAATCCACCACTCCTGGTGGCCATTTTTTCTTTCTTTCTTTCTTTTTTTTTTTTTCAAATTTTTTATTGTTATTAGGTAGGACAGAGAGAAATCAAGAGAGGACAGGGAGACAGAGAGAGTGAGCAAAAGATAAACACATGCAGACCTGCAGGTGGGGAGCAGAGGGCTTGAACTTGAGTCCTTGTGCGTTTAACCAGGTACACCATTGTCCAGCTCCCTAAAGAACATTTCTATCTTTATGTGAAATACTAAGAATTTGTTTACCATTAAAGGTAATGCTGCATTAAAGAAACATTTTTTTTGTCTTGGTGATTTGTAATAAATGAAGACTATTGTTAAGAACTGGCATCTAGACTAATGGCTATATCTTTCATTTTACTTTACTGTATGAGATCTTTTCATCTATAATAATTTCCATGTTTTTATTGACATTTTCAAAAAGTAAATTGATATCAATGATAAATATATACACGTGTATACTGAGAACACACTACTTACTGAAAATAAATCAACCATCATTTTATTCAAATAAAAGTAAATATTTATATAGACAATAACAGATCCTATTCTCTGATATTTGGCTACTACTTCCAAATGAACTTAGGAAAAAGTAATTTCCTCTTGCTGGTATTTTGCAGGATCTCAGACTTACTCATCTATTATCAAAAGTAAATGAGACTGAATCAGTAATAACAGAAATTGAAACAGCAGCATCAAAACATCTCCAAGGATTAGCGCTACAAAGTGAGCAGGCCCTAGAAGGTGCACAAAAAAAATTGCTGTTAGCCAATGAAAAAATTGAAGAATTCACCTCCTTTGTAAAGGTTTGGATTATTTTTAGTTTCCTAACTCTTACTTTCTAACTCAGAATAGGCAGTGACCATCTTTAGGTGATTTGGGTCATACTTTTTAAAGCAAACACTCTTTAACATACTTAAACCATTGTTCAAAATTTCTTTTAAAAAGTTTTTTTAACTTTTATTTATAAAAAGGAAACACTGACAAAAACCATAGGATAAGATTCACAGCTCAAGTTAAAATGTTTTTACTCTTTATTAATTTTCATTTTTATTATCAGTTTAGTTTTGAAACTGTATTAATCAGGTGATCTAAATAGGGTTTAAGATAAAAGAATTAAGTCAGTTCACCTCTACGCACCTTTTGGAAATCATCCAAACAAGACCATATATATAATTTGTTCTATGTTTACAGAAGCTAGGAAATATTTGAACCATGTTCCATAATCTAAAATAGGTAGAAGAGTGATAAGTGACTTAGCAGAATGAAAGGAAGAAGAGAGAAAGAGAAAAAAAAAAAAGGCTACAAAGAGTATGCCATTTCTCTTATTGTCTGAGAACCTAGGAGAAGCTCAGAAATTAGCTGCACAAAGATGAGGATGAGAAGGGAGGAGTAACTACATGACTAAAAAAAGGTTTTTTATTTGTCTGTTTGAAAGTCTTTGTAAGGAGCTTTTAGACCTGTGATTTGCACTTCTGCCCCATATATCTCTTTCTCATGAATGGTACTGGATACTGTACCAGTGTGGTCACATACCAGATTGAAAACTGCAAAGGGAGATAGCAATGTATTAAAATTGGAACAATACAGAGATTAGCATGACCTCTGCACAAAGATGACATGGAAATTTGTGAAGTGCTCCATATTTTTTACCTGCAAATCTTATGCCCTCTAGGGTATCTCCATCTTGCCCCAACAGCCCACCTGATTTCTTCTACTGGTGTCTAGTAGTTTTGCTTTTTCTCCTGTCTTTTATAAGACAGGATAAGGAAAAATATATTTTTTAAAAACCCTGTCATATTTGACAATGGTCAAAATTGTCATATTTGACAAAAAAAATCCCCTATCATATTTGACAATGGTCTTGATGTTGTTTATTGTTGTTTTGTTCAGAAATTAAAGCATGCAAAATAAAGAAGTTGCAGTTTTATACAAAAAAAAACAACTTTGCGAAGGCAAGAGGCATACACACTTGTTAATGAGAGCAGCTAGAGAATATACTGAGTAGACTTGGAAGATCACATAATATTTACGCAAAAAAAACCAAAATACTTTCATGCCTGAGGCTCTGATGTCCCACGCTTATTCTCCAGCACCAGCTGAATAAGCCACAACTGAGCAGTATTCTGGTAAAATAAATAAATCAGAGAATGTACATAGTTCCTGGAATATTATGATCATCAGGGCTCATTTTGTACAGAGCTTATTAGGATATCATGTACACAAAGTACTTAATAAATGCTATTAGTAATATTAATAGTAATAATGTTTGTTTTGGTCCTATTGTGGAATCCATGTTCCCATTAGCCTATACATTTATTCTTAGGGCACAACTGGATTATAGAAGAGGTGGAGTGGCCATCTGTTCTAGATCTAATCTTGAATAGGGAATTTTGCCCTGGGGTAAAATCAAATGTTTTGAGCATCTGGGCTGAATATATGTGGCAGAGCTGAGGTTTTGAATTCTCCTAATAACTGAATATAACACACAAGGGAAATTTCTAGAAGTATTTTCTCAGTTTGACTGAACCTTGATATGGCCTTGTTAATGTACTTATATGTGAGAGTCATAGGCCAGATTCCATATCCTCAATGGTTTCTATGGCATAGTACCAGCCAAAGAACAACATACTAGAAAGTTATTTAGTTTTCAATATGTATTTACTTCAGTAAGATTTAGCAAGGTGTTTGGGAAATACATAAATTTCTTTTCTGGTGAAAACTTTAAAGAAGTATGATAATGTTTAATATATTTATCATTGTATTGGATAAATCTTGATTTACATAACTGTTGTCACCAGTGTTGAGTTTTACATCTCCTCATGATAGGTAGCACACAGAACACCTTCCCTGAATTTGTCCTCTTCTTTCCACTACAGGATACTTGGTAAATAGAAACAATTCTCAATACTTCAACACTAAGTTAACTCGGTTAGTTACTGTTTTTCTTATGTTCATTTCCCCTAGCTTTTTTTGAAATACAATTGAAACCTAACAATTTCTTCACTATTCCACTTTATTAAGGAGTTAATGGTTTACCATACAGTTATTGACACATAGGTAAAACCTTTCTTTTCCTCATAATAGCTGTCTTTCAGTCATTATCTTCCCCAACTTAGACCCTTTTTCCATCATCATACACTAGGATCCCAGCCTCCCCATTTTATCCCCTTACTCTTTCCTCAGACTCCTTTGCTTTGAGCAATACTCCACACTCAGTCTAAGTTTCACTTTGTTTTACCCTGCCATCCTTGCTTCTTAGTTTCTACCTGAGTTAAATCATTTTACTCAATACAATGCCTTCAAGCTCTGTTCAAGTTACAGCAAAAGAAATGCTTTTCTCATTTCAACAGTTGCATAGTATTCCACCATGTAAATATATATGCCACAACTTTCTTTGCCATTCATCTGTCGTTGAGCATGTGAGCTGGTTTCAAGTTTGGACTATTATGAATTGCACTACTATGAGTATAGATGTGCATAGCGTATTCAAATAAGTGTTCTTGTTTAGTTTGGATAAACCCCAAAGAGAGGAATTGCCTGGTCATAGGGTAGACCCATTTCTAGCATTCTAATAAGTCTCCACACTGTTTTCCTCTGGGATTGAGCCAGTTTACATACCCAGCAGCAATAGCTGGTGTTTCTCTCTTATCTAATATATAGCATTCTCACAAGTGTAAAGTGATATTTCCCTGTTTGTTTTTTATTTGCATTTCCTAGGTCCTCAGTGACTTGAGCATTGTTTCTTATTTCTGTTGGTCTTTTGAATCTGTCCTTCAGAGAAGATTCTGCCTACATCTCTTTTATCTTTTTTTAAAAAATATTTTATGTGGGGAGTCAGGTGGTAGCACAGTGGGTTAAGTGCATGTGGCTCAAAGCGCAAGGACCCGAGTAAGGATCCCGGTTTGAGCCCCCGGCTCCCCACCTGCAGGGGAGTTGCTTCACAAGCGGTGAAGCAGGTATGCAGGTGTCTATCTTTCTCTCCCGTCTCTGTCTTCCCCTCCTCTCTCCATTTCTCTCTGTCCTATCCAACAGCTACGACAACAATAATAACTACAACAACAATAAAAATAACAAGGGAAACATAGGGGAAAATAAATAAATTAAATAAAATATATATTAAAATATTTTATGTATTTATTAGATAAAGGCAGAGAACAATTGAGAGAGAAGAAGGAGACAGGGAGAGAGAAAGACACCTGTAACACTGCTTCACATCTATGAATCCTTCGCTCTACAGGTTGGGGCTGGGAGCTTGAAACATATCCATGCACATTATAACACATGCATTCTACTAGGTGCAACACTATCTCCACCTCCTCCCATCATGTCCCTTTTTCAATGAGGTTGGTTTTTTAATTATTGGGTGTATACTATGATGATTTCATATACACATCCAGGTGTACAGTTCAGGAATTAGCTACAAGTGAGTCCATTGGTGCATGGCAGTGACAAGAGACAGGACAAGATCTGGACCCACACAGAGTTTTGTGGGACACTAGAAGCTAGCATCCAGTCCCATAACTAGCATATCTCAGTATGGAAACAGGCAAGTCACTGGAGGCCAGCGACAAGATTGAAGCCAGTAGTGTACAAGTGCACAGCTGGAAGTGTAAGTGCATACATACTAGTGGAGATCAGCTGCAGAGGTCTAAGTTGTCACTTTGTTCTGCTGCAAAGGTTGGGATGGTATTAAGTGCAGATCCCAAGGTTCAGTGAGGCACAAGAAGTAGGAAGGCACTGGGACTTCTGGCATTTACTAATGTGAAAGCCTATATAGGGGAGACAGCAGTCATGAAATCTGCCTGTGTCATTGTCTTGCGTCCTAGCTATTGGTTTCCTTAATAGCAAAATGTGGAATCCTTTGTGCAGCAGACTACTGTAAACTATAGGTCACTTCTGATGAATGGTTGTTATTAGGCGCTCCGCCTTTCTTCCTTGTTCTGTGCAATCTCTGCATTTCTTAGCTTAGTTCATCTCTGGGTCCAGTTAAACTGAAACAGCACTTTTATGCTGTGTCCCAAAAAGTGGAAGATCAGCTTATTATTTATTTTTCACCTGAATGCCACCAACATAGCTTCCATCACACACACACACAAAAAAAAAAAACAAACTATAACCTAAGTTGATGCAAAATGGTTAATGGATAGGAACCAAAAAAGTAGGATTTGAGCAGATGTGATTAGGGATTTTAGGATAGAAGAAAGCTAGGAAATCCATGTTAGGCATGTTCCTGGGGGCACACAACTATAGTAGTTTGGTAGCTAGCCTGAGATTGGATAAGAATATTGTCACCGAGAATGAATAGAGAAAAGGGCTAGAAAGTTGGATCGGGTTGGGAGCAGCTCCCATTCTTGAAAAAAATTCTGTAGCTAAAATTAACTATTTACTAGGACATACATATACATATACATATACATATACATATACATATACATATACATATACATATACATATACATATACATATACATATACATATACATATACATATACATTTAGCAACAGAGCCTGTGTAACCTCTATGTCCCTACTGGTCTGAGCTTATAGCTCATAGTCATAACTTGGAACACTGTAGGCTGCACTTATCCGGAGAAAGAGAAGGAAAAGGAGAGGGACTTATGGAAGTAATTATGTTGTCATGAGTGGCTTGGAAGGGAAGAGAGGATTGATTCAGGAAACAAGGGAGCAACTTTGTATAAATGTGGACAGATAGTTGTAGAGATGATGTTTGTCACATGTCTACATCCTTAGGGGAACTGTAGTGGATTGCAGTGGGGAGACTGAAGATTCAGAACTCTGGTGGTGGGACTGGTGTGTATTCAAACCCCTGTCGACATGTGATTCTCTAATATAAAAATGAATAAACAATAATAATAAACAACTATAACAAATTTATAAAAAATCAGCATTGACAAGAAACCATGATAAAAGAATCTCACAGGGTTTTGAATGGAGTTTAAACTGATAAGAGTATTTTCGAAGAAGAATGGCAGCTCTTTTCTTAATTTAACATGCACATAGGATGGCTTTGAAAGAAATCAAGCAAATGGATACACTCCCAGCTCCAGTGATGAAAAGAAAATATAAAACTGTCAATATCAGGAATGATAAATGAAATATCATTACAAATCTTACAAACATGGATAAGAAGGAAATGCTCTGAACAAGTTTATACTAAATTCTACAATTCGGGTAAAAAAAAAAAAAGACCCATTTCTTGAAAGTACATCTTACTTGTCATGTAGAGAAGACAGGAACCATATATCATGACAACACATTTCAGATAAAAAATAAAATTTGTCAAGGGGAAACTAAGAAGCAGAAAAGTAGTAAAATACACAGAGGCCCCAGACTCCCTTTATTCTACAGCAAAAACTGGATATAAATATTTGGTGTGCACCATGGCCAAGTGTCCACAGAAAGAGGTATATTTGGGCCAGAATGCCAGATCTGTGAACAAGTACAAAGAGAGGGAGAGCCCCATCTCTACAGTGGCCATATTTGGGAGAATCTGAGATTAAGAACTGCCGACCACAAGCATAGACACTGGCTAACGGTTAGGCTGTTTCCTCATACTAAATCATTGTAGCTGAATCATCTCACTTGTCAATTGCTGTGGAAAAAGAAAAAGACTTTCAAGTACCATACATAATTGCCTGTTGTCATCACCAAAACTAACACATGATGGGACTGAAAAATCTGAGAAGTGTTTATTAACAACTAAAAAAATTAGATTTTAAAAATACCTGAAGCATTCATAACAAAAATCAGATCCAGATGGCTTCACTGATTACTTCTATTAAGCTTTTGAAGAAAGCCATCTTATAGAAATATTTCCAGGCAATAGAAGCGGAAATATCTCCAGAAGACTTTATGTAGCCATGACAGTCCTGAGACCAGGACCTGAAAAAGCTTTATTAAAAAGAGAATTATAGAATTTCATTGTAAACACTGATGCACAGAACCTTTATTGCATATCAGAAAACCAAAATCAGTGTTACATGAAAAGGACTTCAGTCCATGAATAAACAAATACTCTCATAGGAATGAGAGATTGAGTAACTAACCATCTATCTATCAATGTAGTCCACTCTATTTAGAGAATAAAAACAAACTTAAAAATATATCTTAAAATCATTTGACAAAATTCAATACCAATTTATGATAAGAAATGACAAAAAAAAACTCTGGAAAGTAAGTGTAAACCAGAACTTGCTCAGTCTTTTAAAGGACACTTTCTCCTTAGAAATAGGAATGAGTGTAAGTGAATTCAGAATGCAAAAGAAGGAAGAAGAAAAAAAAAAAGAGCAGTGAAATAAACGAGATTTTTTTTTTTTAATTAGCTAGGAGGAGGAGAGGAATAAAAAAGAAATAGGAACAAGGCAAAGTTGATCATGCACCACTTCTGCTCAATACTGGCAGCACTATAAATCAAGAAAAAATGTAGAGATTTATATTGGTAAGGAATAGCAATTTGCTTCCATTTGCAAATGGCACAATTCTTATTTTTATTGTAGCAAAAATGCACAACGAAATGTTTACTGTTTTAACCATTTAAGTTAGTTATATAGTTATAAGTATATAGTTCAGTAGTATAGTTCAACGATATATCTATATCATTGTCAATATGTCAGTAACTTGCTAAACTTTCTTACCTTGCAAATTTGAAACTATACCCCTTAAACAAATTTTCCTATTCTCTTCACCAAGCCTCTGGTAGTCACAATTCATGCTCTGTTTCTATGAAGGTAATGACCTGATATAAATAGAATCATACAATGAATACATTATTTGAAATATAATTATTGGGTCATATAGTAGGTGAATGTTTGTCAAAAATTCTAGATCTTTCTTTTAAATCTGGTATCTCTATGTTTTGACTAACTTGTTTCACTTAACAGAATGTCCTCAAGGATTTTATAATAGGTGACATAACATTCTCTTTAAAGGAAGTAATTAATTCCATTGTGTGTTTATACCATATTTATCCACAACTAGGTTGATTACACATCTTGACTATTGTGAAAAGTCCTGATATGAGCATGACTATACAAAAATTTTTCGATACCTTGTTTTCAATTCTTTTGGATATATCAGTAAATGGGATTAATGGATTATAGAGTAATTCTTTATAATGCTTTGAAATACCTTCATAGTATAAAACTCACACTATTTTACGATCCTAACAAGTGTGAACGGAAGTTCCAGATTTTCTGCATTCTCACCAACATTTGTTACTTTCTGTACTTTTTTAAATAACCATACGAGTAAATATATGATGGTATTTCATAGTATTTTTTATTTGAATTTTTCTGAGAATTCTTTTGTTGTTGTTTTTTACTATTTAGCTTTTTTTTTTTTTTTTTGGTTTAATGAGAAAGATACAAAGAGAAAGATCAAAGCAGTGCCCAGTTCTGGCTTATGGTATTATGGGAGACTGAACCTGGGGCCTCAGAGCCTCAGGCATGAGAGTATTTTACATAATCATTATGTTGTTTCTCTACCCAAGATTGAATTCATTTTTGTTGTTGTTGTTGTTATTTACTTATTTATTTCAAATTACTGATTTAATATTAATTTATAAAATTATAAGATAATAGTGGTATAATTCCATATAGTTCCCACCACCAGAGTTCTGTGTTCCCACCCCCTATATTGAAGCCCAGTGTCAGAATTCTATTATCTTTTATAATTCAATCATCTTACAAATCTGAAACATTAAATACTTGAGCTAAATATATATATATATATATATATATATATATATATATATATTCAGAACTAAAATCTAGGCAGTTAGAGAAGTTGAAATATCAAAGCTATTTTTCCCTGACAAATTGAATCAATAGTGATTTTTAAGATTAAAAGTTAGTAGGAATATAATTTCACACACACCCCACTCTCTACCTCCAGATAACCAGTATAGTGCTACCACAGTCTTGGATATGTGTTAGAAATTTTTTTTTCACGTTCATGTGCTCAATTCTCTATATTCCACATATGAGTGAAACCATTCTTTTTTTTTTTTTTGAAACCATTCTTTACATAGAATTTCTTAAAAATAAATAACAACGTTTAGAATAATTGAGATAGTTTAAAAATGGTTATGGATACAAGCCTGAAGTATAATAATCAAGTCTAATTTTTATATATTAGCAATAACCAATTGGCAAAAAATTAAAATTTTCAACTTTTTACAGCATAGAAATAAATTTAAGAAAAGGCATGCTAGTCACCAAATGTTGTAAAGAATAGAAAGAATGGAAGATTCCCATTGTTGCTGTAGATACTAGATTTGGGAGAAATACATAGAATTTTTGATATAAAATAATTACCTACCATATGATCAAACAATTCTATTCCTAGGTATCTTCTCAAGAAAAATAATACATGTGCAGATACATGCAAAGTGTATACAGAAATATTTACAACATTTTTTAACCTTATAATATTAATAGTTAACTGGAAAGAGCTGAAGTGTTCATCTATTGGCAATTGACTAATATAATTATAAAGTAAAACAAAAGTAATTAGTAAAAAATTAACAACTTATACACAAAGAAATTTAGAAAAAAATCTTTAAAACATAGGAGACTCCAGATAAAATAATACGTATGTATCATTCCATATACAATTTTATCAAATATATGTCCAACCAGTGTTTAAGCCCAGCTCACCCCCGCCACACACACAGGGAAGAAAGTTTTGGTTTTGTGGTGTCTTTTTTTCTATCTCTCTATTTCTATCTCTATCTGAAAGACTTGGCTAGGTGCAGTGAATTCCTAGCGACCATGGAGGGGGAAAAAGTAATTGACAGAATATGAAAGGGAAGGGATAGGATAGTACAATGGTTATACAAAAAGACTTTCATGACTGAGGTTCCTAAGTCCCAGCTTCAATCCTCAGAACCACCATAAACCATAGACCAGAGCTGAGTCGTGCTCTGCATTTATACATATGAGAAAGAAAAGAAGTAAGGACAGGGGTTACCTTGACGTTAGGCTGGATATTCACTCTAAGTGACAGAATGGAACTTTCTGGAGTGATAATGTTATTTACTGTTATCTATATGTAGATTACCTATTATTTTCATTTATTAAAGTTCACAAAACTGTTAAGATATATAAGCTCACAGTTAAGATATATCGGGAGGTGGGCAGTAGTGCAGCAGGTTAAGCACCGGTGGTGCAAAGTGTAAGGACCAGCCCCTGGCTCCCCACCTGCAGGGGGGTATCTTCACAGATGGTGAAGCAGGTCTGCAGGTGTCTATCTTTCTCTCCCCCTCTCTGTCTTCCCCTCCTCTCTCCATTTCTCTCTGTCCTATCCAACAACGGCGACATCAATAGAAACAACAATAATAACTACAACAATAAAAAAAGATATATCATATAAATTTTAACATAGAAAGTAGTGAGAGAACTATAAATACTGATCTTTAACTAATGACATAAATGTTGAAGATTTTAGAATGGAAGCTGTACAAATCTCTGCAAATGTTTTTTGAAATATGTCAACAAGATAAGATGAACTTGTGAATAGTTAAGTGATAAGGCAAGTATTGGAACAATTAATTGTAGTCTGTCAGTGATGGGCGCACCATTTTGCACTGTATTTTTCTTAAAACTTGTTTGCATATTAGGGGACACTGTTCTTTGAAGAATTCTGCAACCTCAGACATGAAAGTATTTTTCCTTTCTTTATTGCATAATCATTATGCTATCCACCCTGCCTCCATAAAGAATTCTTGTTTGAATATAATGGGGTAAAAATAATTTTCCCTATTCTCTCCTTTGGTATCATGCAACAGACAAGGAGATTAGAAACAAATATTCACTCTTTTTTTTTCCTCCTTTTTTTTAAGGTAGAGACAGAGAAGCACAGAGAGTTAAAGAGAGCACAACATCAAAGCTTTCTTCCAACCTGGCTTCCACATATAGCAAAACAGAACACAACCCAAGTGAGCTATTTCACTAGCCCATTCAACTCCATTTTATGATGAACATTACAGTTTAAAACTGTTAACAGGTCACAGTTAAAACTCTATTTCAAATTTTAATGGAATAGCACTCAAAAGCAAGTAAGATTGGTGAAAACATACAAAGGGAAGCAGGAATTCAGACAACAAAGAACAATAAAGGTCCAAAAGTCCTTTGAACTTTCCAGCAAACATACAGCCTTTGAAGATGAATGAAAGTCACTTGAGGTAGAAATCTTAAATTCCCTGTTTGCACCGAAAGAATGGGTCTGCAATTGTTGTTCTTTTTGGTATCTGGGGTTCCACCACTCTGGGATCAAACAGAAAGAAAGAAGACAGAGTGAGAAAGGGAAAGAAACCACAGCAATGGCATTTCCCCCAGTGCAGTGGGGAACCTGGGTGGCAAAGCAAGCATCCTGGATGAGCTACCTTGCTGGTTTTAATAGGCGCTTCCTTTAGCTGATTTGCCTTGAAAGAAACAAGGAAGTAGGACTTAATAAAGAATTAGCACAGACAAGGGACATCCGCAAGAAAGTTTTTCTTATAGCAGCCAAATGATAGATTATTACATTATAATAAATCAAACGGAACAGAACAATAATTAAAAACAACAACAAAAAAAAAAACCCCAAAACGAGGGGACCAGGCAGTAGCGCAGTGGGTTAAGCACACATGGAGCAAAGCGAAAGGACTGGTGTGAGGATCCTGGTTCAAGCCCTGGCACCCCACCTGCAGGGGGGTCCTTTCACAAGCTGTGAAGTAGGTCTTTAGGTGTCTGTCTTTCCCTCCTCCTCTCTGTCTTCCACTCCTCTCTTGATTTCTCTCTGACCTATCCAACAACAACGACAGCAGCAACAACAATAATAAATAATAGCAACGATAAACAACAAGGGCAACAAAAGGGAAAAATGGCCTCCAGGAGCAGCGGATTCATAGTGCAGGCACCTGAGCCTCAGTGATAATCCTGGAGACAAACAAACAAACAAACAAAAAAACCCTGACTAGCGGAATTCATCAAAATAATACTCAATTCATATGTAAATTTTCATCATCCTGGAACATAGCATAGACCCCAGTGCCACATAATTTTCTACAAGCAGGTAATCTAGGAAAATAATCTCCCTCAAAAAGGAAATCTTAAAAAGGAGTCAAATCTGAAATAACCATAATTTAAAAATTGAAATAGAAATTAATAAGCTGAAAATGTATAACACAAGTTAATATGAGTGTTCTAGTGGTAATAAAAAAGGAATCAGTAATGGCATAGATCAACCTTTGCTTTTCCTAATTGAGAAAAAGAGAAAGCATACCTGTTCAAACTTGTAATAATAACCATAGATGGAAGGGATGGGGGTGTCATAGCATACTATTTAGCTCATTTGTGCAACTACATTTGAATGTTTAGATGTCATGGATAATTTTCTTGAAAAACAGAATCTACCAAAACTCCCTTCAGAACAAATACAAAAATAGTCAAAAAGTTATATCCCAAGTCAGAAAGAGAAGAATGAATATGGGATGATCTTACTCATTGACAGAAGTTGAAAAATAAGAACAGAAGGGAAAACACAAAGCAGCACTTGGACTGGAGTTGGTGTACTGCACCAAAGTAAATGACTCTGGGGTAGGGAATAGGGTTCAAGTCCTGGAACATGATAGCAGAGGAGGGCCTGCTACAGGTTGAATTATTATGTGGAAAAATGAGAAATGTTAGACATGTATAAACTACTGTATTTTACTATTGACTATAAAGCATTAATCCCCCAATGAAGAATTAAAAAATGTTTTATCCCCTTTCAATTATTATTAAACTAAATTCATATGAGTTGCTACCACATAAATTGTGAGAACCAGAGCTAGAGATCTTTGATATTCTGGTGAACCAGAAGCTTTACATTTCTGGTACATCCTAGATATGTGAACATCCACTGAAAGATTGGGGGCAGTAAGGGTAGTTCTACATAGTCCCATATCCAGAGTACATTGCTATGAAAACTAGATTCCAATATGGCTGTTTTCAGGTTGCTACAATCCTCTGAAAATCTGCAACTTCTATCCTTGACCAGTTTGTAGCTTATGTTTCCACTTTCTTGTTTATGTAAATTTATGGAAATGAAATTGACATAGGATTGGGATAGCTGAATCATAACATAAATATAAGACTGGAGCCTGGTGGTTGGAGGTCTGCAAAGGTGTGGGTGAGTGGGTCACATGGAACCAGGATACATTGAGTTGCAGGCAAGAGGGAGCTGGTAAGGGCATTTAGGAGCTAAGGAATGACTGTTAGGAGTGACTATTATCTTTGAAATGTGTCATCATTGTGTCTTACCTTCCTAGACTCTGGTCCTTTGTGCATGTGATAGCTTGCAAAATTCAAGCTCATTTTTATATGTTTGTTATATATATTTATTTTGTTATAATGTGGAGAGGAAGAGAGGCAGAATCAGCTAATCTTTGTTCTACCTCTCAATCCTATATCTTTATTATTTAAATCAATCTTTTATTGCTGAATTGTCCAATGTAATCATTTCTTATTTTTACCAAAGCACTGCTTAGCTCTGGCTTATGGTGGTGCAGGGACTTAAGGATCTCAACATGAAAATTTTTTGCATAACCATTATGCTATCTCCTGATGCCCAATGTAATCTAATTGAACTTTTACCAACTTGTGTTTATGAAGTCCCTCCAAAGGATTTTCTAATCCAGTTTCAATAAGTATAAATCACTTTTTAAAAAAAATTTCTGTAGTAATAGTTCCTGAGTTAATGTGATAATTTAATATTCAAATGAATTACATAACTAACTTCTGAAACCAATATATACACTTTTAAAACTAATTCAAACTGACTTGTATGAGGCTAACAGGTATTCTGGCATTATGAAAAATAGCCTGTCTAATACAAATATTGACCAGCAATAAAATAAATGAATCTGAAAGTATATTAGAAAGTTTTGGTTAATTCAGCAAGTTGGTTAAGTGGTCATAAGAGGGGCCCTAGTCAGGGAGTCCTGAGATTCTCAAACAGACATGATGGGCCTAGATCTCAAATAAATCCCTCTCCCCAATGTTACAAGTCATCTATATGAGAAAAAACACAATAGACCCTTTGTGGGCCCCCATAGCACCTTGCCCTCAACTTGGATCAACAAGATGGGTCCTGAAATTAGGGCAGCTTGGAATGTTCCTACTCATGACCACAGAATGTGAGCTCAGATTTACAGGGATGCAGAGGTCACATAGGCTCCTAAGCTGAATATGGGCCCCAGATCACATCGAATCGATGGGGTTTACAGTCAACAATATTTATACACCTTTACCATATTTGAGAGCTACTCTCTCCCCTGATCCAGATTACTGGTCCTTTTTCCAGCCATGACATCATCTCCCCAGACAATAATTAGGATCCACCTGCATATCAGATTTCAGGCTGGGGAAAAAAAAACTAGTATAGTCATGGGCCCTTTGGAATATAACTAAAATATGCCTACTAGCTATCTACAAGACAGAGACACTCCCCCCCCCAACTCTTCGTCTGCACTATTCCAGCCTTTAGATTCATGATTAGTCAACAACTTGTTTGGCTTTTCAGCCACCAGGTTCCAGATGCTAACATGATGCTAACCAGACTTCCCTGGACAGACAACCCCACCAATGTGTCCTGGAGCTCAGATTCTCCAGAGCCCTGCCCCTAGGGAAAGAGAGAGACAGACTGGGAGTATGGATCTATTTGTCAACGCCCATGTTCAGTGGGGAAGCAATTACAGAAGCCAGACCTTCCACCTTCTGCATCCCACAATGGCCTTGGGTCCATACTCCCAGAGGGATAAAGAACAGGAAAGCTATCAGGGGAGGGGATGGGATACAGAGATCTGATGGCGGGAATTGTGTGGAGTTGTACCCCTCTTCTCCTATGATTTTGTCAATGTTTCCTTTTATAAATTGAAAAAAGAGAGAGAGAGAGTTCTTATTGCAACTTGGCAATGTGCACACTTAGAACATATACATATGATAAAAATATATATTATTTCAGTAAAAGTTAATTTTAAAAATAAACTCAAAAGAAAAAAAAACTAACTGGGGAAATAACTCAGTTCACTTGAGCACTGTCTGGAATAGCTGCGTTCCCAGAGCCAATTGATTCAATTCTTGGCAATATCCTATGTCGGAGCTGAAGAACACTCTGGTCTCTCCCTCCCTCTGCTCCCCATTCTATTTTTCTATTTCATAATAAAATATTAAAAATACACAATACATTATGTTCCAAAATAGATAAAATCAGAGTAATCCTAATAAAAATGATTTGCTAGTATCTTTACATTTTTATGCTATGATCAGTTAATCTTCGTTTATGACTTCCATATGAACCCACATTCTTTCCATGTTGCAGGCTTTGGTCAAAGAGTTACAAAATGATGTTCAAGTGATAAGACGGCATATCAGGGAACTTAAAAAAATGCAGAAAACCAAGGATGCTTGTAAAACCTCAACTCATAAAGCCCAGACCTTGGCAGCTTCTATCCTGAATCTTTCACAGTCAGATCTAGAAGAAATATTGGACACTGAAGATGAAGTGGTAACATAATTTAATTACTTATCTATAGACATTTTACACATTAAATTTAAACACACATTACTATTTATTTTTTATTATTATAAACTCATTGTAAAAGGCTCAGTACCTGCATGATGACTCCACTGCACTGTACCGTTGTTTTTTTTTCCTCCCCTGCCACCCCTTTCTTGTGATAGGACAGAGAGAAATACAGTGGGAAGAAATAGATGCTTGTAGCACTGCTTCATAGCTTATGAAGCTTTCCTCAGGGACCCCACCCCTGCAGGTGGAGACTGGGAACTTTAACGTAGGGGCTTGCACACAGTAACTTACGCACTTTACTCAGTGCACCACAAAACTCCTTAATGCAGTGTGTGTTGGGTCTCTTCAAAAGCAGTGAAGTGGGTCTACAGCTGTCTTTCTCTCCCCTCTCTGTCTTCCTGCTCTCTCAATTTCTCTCTGTCCTATATAGCAATAACATCAATATCAACAAAATGGGGTGGAAGGCCTCTAGGAGCAGTGGATTAGTAGTGCAGGCATCAAACCCCAGCGATGGTCCTGGAGGCAAAAAAAAAAAATATATATATATATATATATTAACTCAAATATATATATATATATATTATCTTTAGAATAAAGAAAAAACCAAATACATATAACCTTTAGAACTTCTTGCTTGTTTAATTCAAGTCAGGGGTGCTATTTTTCACATCTTTCATTTTCTGTAACATAGTTAATAATAAATTTTGTAACCTGATATTTTAAATTACTGCATATGAAGGGATTCTGTTAAGTGGGCTCACCATTGATTTGAAATGTTTTCTTGCTATGTGAGATTTTGTTTTTTATGAGTGATAAATCTAAATTCAAACTCATTGTTTACCAAGTTAAAAAAAATATGTATTGTTTTAAATCGGCTAGGCTCCTTCTGTCTAGTTCCTCCAGGGGAGAGCACTACATTTTTGGCATCGTTTCTGTCTTTTAAATAACAGACTCTCAGTATATGCAGTCTCTTGAAACCTGTAGAGAATACTCAGTCCTGTTCTGTTAAGTCTCTGAACTTTAATACACAAACATTCAATTTTGTTATTGTCTGGGAAGATTAAACAGATGATGGCCCTAGTATTTTCCCAATATATGTTTGCTCAATGAATAGATAAATCTGTAGACATCAGTGTTTGTAAGAATACATTTTTCAGCAGCCCCCACTCCCCCCCCACCAACAGCTCCCCCCACCCCAGCAGCTTTGCAAATTATGCCTGGGGTCCAGCAGCTCTCCTACTTGAAGAGTATTTTAAATTATCAACAACTCTTAGTAACAACTGATAAAAGGACCTTGCAGAGATTATTTTCATTTTGTGTGTCAATAGCCTTATGAATTAGCAGTTTCCTATTTTCCTCTATTCACTTTCCTGTTTCCTATAATCAGTTTCTGAGAAGGCTTAGTATTCCTTGATATATTTATTAGATGCAATGGTAGATCAAAGATTATTTTGATGAATCTCTATGTTTCATAGATCTAAAGAGGTTGGATTATGTGCTTCAGTAGAGACCAAACCATCCATTTTGTATTCTTCAAGTTACATTAACTTTTTATAAATATATTATAAATTAGTATAGCCTGATACCTAGCATGCAATAAGTTAAACTATTACCTTGACTAAATCTTTTTTTGAAAATTCTTTATTTGTATAAACTGAATCATGATTCTGTTAAAAATCAACTACATGTATGAATATATTGTAATTTTAGAAACAATTCACCTTGGTAACTATGGGTTCAACAGGTTAAGTGACTCACAACTCTGAAAGTTAGAATGCCCCTTGCCTATGAAGTTCTCTATTAGCAAGTCAGATTTTTTAAGTATTATACTTTTTTATTTTGCAACGGACACTATTAAATGACTATCTTATTTTTAATAGTTTCCCCTCCATCTCAATCTCTATCTTGGACTCTGCTGAAAGGCATAAATAAAGTATTCTTGAATAATATTGTGAAACATAGGGATATGAATTGATGAGTTAGGTTTGCAAATTGGATTTTAAAGAGGATTGGAAATATGCTCTTTAAAAAAAAAAAAACCTTGATTAGCCAGCCTGCCAGCCTCTTTCCCCTCTTTCCTTCTCTCCCTCCCTGCTACCAAGGTTCCACCAGACCTTTGACTTGCATGATTCCACTGCTCCTGTCAGACTTTTTCTGTTTCTCATAGAGGGGGAAATTCAAATAAGGAGAGAGTCACAGAAAGAGTAAAGTGTCCACAAGACTGCTTCGCCATTTGTGAAGCATTTCCTTTGCATGGTGCTCTCATGACGTGACTCTCATCTGGTCGTTAAACATGGTAAAGTACGCACCCTACCTATGAGCCATCGCCATTCCCCTCATATATCCTCTAGTTTGAGAGCACAAGCTTTTTTTTTTTTTTTAACTAGAGACAGAGAGAAACTGAGAGGAGAGGGGGAGATAGAAAGGGAGTGAGACAGAGACCCATGCAGCACTGCTTCACCACTCCTGAAGCTTTCCCTCTGCAAGTGGGAACCAGGGGCTTGAACCTGAGTCCTTGAGCACTTAACCAGGTGCGCCACTGACTGTTCCCCTTTTTGTCATTGTTTTCTCATCTCCGGAGCTTCACTACTCTGGAATGACTTTTGTACACGCACGCACACACACACACACACACACACACACACACACACACGGGGGGGGGGAGGGCAAGGGAGAGAGAGAGAGAGAGAGGTGGAGGAGTGTGTATGGAGATGGAGGTGTGTGGAGGGGGGAACACAGGTAGAGAGAAATATCCATGTGAGCTATTTTGCTGGACCTCAGGCTACTGTTTTTTGTGTCAATTCTACCAATATCTCTCTAGATTCAGTATCTTAACAGTATGATCAAGTTCATACAAATGCAATTTATACCTGTGTTTTTATTTTCTTCCTTTAGGAGACAAAAAAAATAAAGATAGATGCTGAACATGACAAGGAATGGCTGTTGTTCATTCAAAAACTTCTTGAAGGACAGGTATTTCTTTCTTTCTTTCTTTTTTTTTTTTTTGTTCCTACTTCATATAATAAGACTTCCAGCTGAAAATTGTAAGCCTTACATTTTTTACCAGGTGTCTAACTTTTGTAAACATTTACACATTATTTACTTCTGTTAGGTAAAGAAGCATTCCACTAGGTAGGCATGAAAGTTAACCCTCTATTTGTACTTTTGGGTTTAACAAATGAGACAAATGCCTTGGGAAGATGCCAACATGGGTCTTAGCAAATGCATTAATTAAATTATTGAGGCAACCTCTATGCCTGCTAGTCTGAACAGGATCTTTCCCCAAGTCCTCTTAGGAAAAGAGATTTTTTTATATGTGTCTTTAAAGTTAGTAGTTGATATGGACACCTGAGGAGTTCATGGGTTTCAGTGACCTTTTACTATGGACCTGTTTCCAGTCAATTCATGTTTTCCTCACAGCCAGACAGCTGTTTATTACTGTGTCTTCCCGCATTCTCTACAATATTTTCTACTGAGACCTCGAGCTGCTTGTTAGTGGGAAGTAAATATTGATTTGGCATCCTGTCAATGCAGAAAGAATGAAAAAATTTCCACCAGAGGCCCCTCAAACATTTTCCTATCGACATTTTCTGGGCTGAGTGGAAAGCTGCATAGAGGATGACAAGACCAAGACAAGTTGAAATCCCTGAGGGGTCTATTGAGACTGCTGCTGTGACCTGTGTGATACTTTTTCTTCCCTTTCAAGTATTTTTTTAATACACATATAGTCTACTGGGATCTGCCCCTCTTGTAAGTGATCAAGGGCAGTTTATTGGCAGGTGAGAGCCCTGCTTTTCTAGTCATAGCCAGCTTTTGTTTTGACATCACTGACAGCATGTAATGCATTCTAAACTTTTGCATTACAGTTCTTTTTGCTGAACCTAATTTTCTACACTTCAAGTTAAGTATAATAAAAATAGCTGAAACATATTTCTGAAAATATCAAACAAAATAGTATTGTGCTGTGAGTTCTGCAAAGTCATTGTAAATGTTTCTGTGTGAATATTTAAAAATAAGTGGTATTAAATGCAATAGTTTACATTTGTTCTAACAAGTTGTGGTACCTATACTTTTGGAAAGACCGAATTAATTAAATTGTATGTAAACTATTATTTAATTAGTGGCAGTTCTATATTACTTGAAATTAATCCAGAGTCACTTAAATGGTAATAGAAGGTGATTGGCAATCCTTTATTATTTTTTTAAATATTTATTTATTTTCCCTTTTGTTCCTCTTGTTGTTTTTTATTGTTGTTGTAGTTATTATTGTTGTTGTTATTGATGTTTTTGTTGTTAGATAGGACAGAGAGAAATGGAGAGAGGCAGGGAAGACAGAGAGGGGGAGAGAAAGATAAGACACCTGCAGACCTGCTTCACCACATGTGAAGAGACGCCCCTGCAGGTGAGGAGCCGGGGACTCAAACCGGGATCCTTACTCTGGTCCTTGCACTTCACCCAATGCGCTACCGCTCAACTCCCCCTTTATTATTTTTTTAAATATAGATGTGCAGGTGATAGACAAAACCTTCTATGGTGACCAGCCTACAGTGAAAGGTCATTTCTTCATCATACTTTATGCTGACACCCAGACCAATGCCTGACACATCAAATGAGTTCAGTAATTATTGTTATAGGATACTTCTTTCTGTCTGACAGTGATTAAAAAACAAACTTTTTAAATGTATACCCAATAAATATTACCTTTTAATCTGGCAATTTCACCATTATTTCTGAGCATAGAAATAATAGACCTACATAGATAAACATTTATTAAATGTTACTGAAGGTTTGCTGCACTGGACCTGATTTTTCCCCACAAATACATTATCTGGACATATGCTTATTCTGTCCAGTAAGTATACAAAAATACTGTTGAAAATGGCATCAGACCACTTATACTGCAGTGTGATATAGTGCCTTTTTGTGCCACTGAGCCCAGACTCTGGAATATAATTGCCTGGCAGTATTGATTTAATTGCTCAGGTTTATTTGTGGACTCCTAATTATTGACTGGAGGTAAATTTAATGGAGCGGCCTTTATGAACACTGGGAAACCGCTGCTGTTGCTGTTATACATAATGAACTGCATCATGTGTCTTTAGATCATTTTTCAAGCTAATTTTATTCCACTGTGACAGTATGATAACATTTAAAAAGTCAAAGACTTTTTATTTTTATTACTGACATAGGTACTTTTGCTGATGTCTTTGAATTTTGTAAGGAAAAAAAAAAAGGAACTACATTGGTTGCACTTGAATGTCACTTTATAATTGTGCCCAAGAGAAAAATCTATAAAATAGAAAACATTTCTCTTTTTGCAGCCTACTTTCCTTCTCTCTCAATTCTAACAATATTACGTGTCTTTGATTTTAGCTAAGGCTTTCTCTAACCACCACTTTTTTCAGAGGCTCATAGCTACGTTCACAAAAGTGTGTGACAAAAGATACATTATTTCACCTATTTTGTTACGTGTACCTGAGTTACATTATTTTTAAGCTATGGAAGAGCTGAAAATATCCTTCAAATATTAAATAACTATACACTGATATTTGACTATTAAAATACTTTGGAATCTGAGGAGATTGCAGTGTGTAATATGAGGACTCCATGCATCACAACCTCAGTTTCACTGCATATGCCACAATAGTGTTCCAGTATCTGTCTTTATCATCAAATAGATAAATATTTCAAGAATAAATTAAACAAAATATTTTTTAGGATAAATATCATAAGTTTCCTCTTATGCCTTCCTTCTTTGTTAGATGCTGATGATAAGTCTGTCCCCATGATTTTAGCTTTTATCTAAGGATAGGTCATATCATCATTTTGTGATGAAGTTACTATTTTCTGGATTCCTTTGATAAAATTATATTCACAGAATATTCACCCCATAGTACAAAGCTGTTTTGCCACATTGCAAAATGAGACTGCATAAAAATATATCTACTGCTACTGTCATAACTACATATGGAATAAAAAGTGTAATACTTGGGGCCAAAGGATAACTTACCTAGTAAGGTGCTTGCCTTATCATGAGCATGACCTGGATTTGAACTACAGGACCATATGCAAGTGACACAGCACTAGGGGGGAGTTCTAATTCTGTGGAAGGTCTCTCTCTCTCTCTCTCTCTCTCTCTCTCTCTCCCTCTCTCTCTCTCTCCCCCTCTCTCTCTCCCCCACTCCCCCTCTCCCCTCCTCTGTCTCCTCTGTATTTCTGAAGTAAAGAAAAAGAAAGACATTTATCCCAGGAGTAGCAAAATCACACATTCACAAAGCCTCTACTCCAGAGAGGGAGAGACAGAGGGAAGGAGAGAAAGTGAGAAGGGGAGGAGAGAAAAGGGTTTTAACGTATCTATATATTTAATCCAGAATGAAAATAAATATTATTTTAAATAGTTTGGTTGCAGCTGGCAGTTTTATATACTTGACCTTTATCTGCACATAACCTTTCTTTTCCTCATAAATTTCTACTAGTAAAAATTACACTGAAGAGCAGACAGACCTCACTAATGTATCCCAGAACCTCACCTCTCCAGAGTCCTACCCCACTAGGAAAAGACAGAAACAGGTTGAGAGTGATGGCAGAGGAGGACCTAGAGAGGTTTAGATTGTTACGTGGAACAGAAAGGCAAATGCAAAGCATAATTTGTCTGAGATTGGAGTATGCACTTAAGTAAAAAACTCGAGGGGAGGGTGGGAAGAGTAGATTTTCAGTTCCACTGTAAGGGGTGGGGGTAGGGACACAGACCTTTGGTGGTGGGAATGGTGTTTCTTTAAAAGAAGAATTATTATGTGGAAAACTAAGAAATATAATGCATGTGCAAACTACTATATTCCTCGACTGTAAAACATTAATCCCCCAATAAAGGAAAAAAGAAAAGAAGAGAAGAGAAAAGAAACAAGGCTGGGAGTATGGATAGACTCGCTAACATCCATGTCCAGAAGCAATTACAGAAGCCAGAACTCCCACCATCTGCATCAATAAAGAATTTTGTCCTTGGGATCTATCCTAAGGAACCTAATACACCCATCCAAAAAGATCTGTGTACACATATGTTCTTAGCAGCACAATCTATAATAAGCAAAACCTGGAAGTCCAGATGTCCAACAACAGATGAGTGGCTAAGCAAGCTGTGGTATATATACACAATGATATACTACTCAGCTATAAAAAATGTTGACTTCACCATTTTCAGCCGATCTTGGATGGACCTTGAAAAATTCATGTTAAGTGAAATAAGTCAGAAACAGAAGGATGAATATGGGATGATCTCATTCTCAGGCAGAAGTTGAAAAACAAGATCAGAAGAGAAAACACAAGTAGAACCTGAACTGGAATTGGCATGTTGCACCAAAGTAAAGGACTCTGAGGTGGGTTGATGGGCAGAGAATAGAGGTCCAAAAAGGATGCCAGAGGACCTAGTGGGGGTTGTGTTGTTATATGGAAAACTGGGAAATGTTATGCATGTACAAACTATTATATTTACTGTCTAATGTAATACATTAGTTCCCCAATAAAGAAATTAAATTTGAAGAAAAAAAAAGAATTTTGGTCCATACTGCCAAAAAGGGGAGAAATGTTAGGGGAAGATGTCCAGAGGGTTCTGAACTCAATTCCATCAGGATCCAGAAAGAGAAGTGGAAAAAAGAGGGACACTCAGAAGTAGTAATAGGTGTAGGTGTGACTTAGAAAGGAAGAGAAGGCAGGACCGTAGAAAAAAAGGGCAAATATATGTATAACTGTCTAGTTATAGAAATAATATTTAACCCATATCTGTGACCATGGGAAAACTACTCAAGTTTCCCCATAGAGGGAATGGGGGCACGGAACTCTGGTGGTGGGAATGGTAGGAATGCTTTCACTTCATGGTTTTGTAAGTCAATATTAAGTCGATAATAAAATTTTTTTAAAAAAGAAATGAACACACAAACTTGTGGGAAAAAAGAATTACACTAAAAACTGCATATAATATCTACATTCATTTCTCTCTCCGTGTGTGTGTGTGTATGTGTGTGTAATAGGTATTTTATTGATTTCATCTTAAATCTCATTTTATAATAGGCAACCAGTATTTAAGAGACAACCAATCAGCTATTTGTTTTTTTTTCCTTTTACCTTCAATTTATGAGCAATCTGTGTGTTCTTCCTTTAACATATATTAAATACTATTTATTTACCATCTTATCTGCTTCAAACTTAAGGCAAGGTGATGTCTAACTTAAGGCTCTTTTCCCTATTCCATTCTGACTTTTTGTCTTTGATTTAACACAGGATGTTCAAGGTTCACTCTTCCTTCTTTCCTTCCTTCCTTCCCTCTTTTCTTTCTTCCTTCCTTCCTTCCTTCCTTCCTTCCTTCCTTTCTTCTTTCTTTTTTACTCCCTTTCATTTTTGTCAGTGCTGGGCTTCTCATATAAATGATTTAACTGTTCCCAGGCTCAATATTTTAATATTAATATTTTATATATCTACATTTATTTCTATCAATATCTTTCAATGTATATGAACATCTTTTACTTGCATTAAATTTTCTTGTGCAATAATACATTCTTAAGTGTACAATTTAAGCTAGAGTTTAACAAGCAAGTTAATGATTCTTTATTTTGCTATGTTTATTTATTTTTAATTGTATTGGGAGTAATGGGTTATAGTATAGTCTTTAACACATAGGTAAAGCCTCTTATCTCCCCTTGACTGTTGTCTAGGCAACTTATCTTCTTCCTTCCCCTTTCCTTCTTTCCTGTAGTCCTTTGCTTTGGTGCAATGCAGCATACCTACTCCAAGTTTCACTTGATGACCTCACTTACTGTCATGTATTTTTAAAGTTACACTTAAAAGTGAGATCATTTGGTACTGGTCTTTCTCTTTCTGGCATGTCTCACTCAGCATGATACCTTCAAGTTCTGACCACAATATTGTCAAGGAGATGATCTCATCATTTTAACGACTATTTAAGAACCCCCTCATGGACATATTACATTTTCTGTAGTTTAAGGAATAAGAAAAAAAAAAAACATTAAGGTTGGAATCATAACCTTAAAGCTTTTGAGCAGGGAAGAGGTGTAATTAAAGTTGTAATTTACAAAGATAAATGAGATCAGCAAGTAGAATGGAGAATAGATTGGGAGCTAGATAGTATTCTAGGTAAAAGGTCAGAAGGGTATGCACATGCTTTCACCATGAAAAGAGAAAGCATGGAATAGATCTAATCCACATTCCAGTGATTCAGTCAGTTGCAGTAAGGAGAATAGATGGAGTCAGAAAGCAAAAAACAAAGATGGGTGAGTTTTATTTCCTACAGGATGAGAAAAAATTATGGTATCTTTAAGATTTTTTAGGGATTAAAAGAGAACATTTGTATTAGGTAGGAAAAAGATGCCAAAGATTGAAGCCATAGCTTTTTCCCCCCCCCATCACTAGAGGTGTCACTGCTCCTGACCAACTTTTACATATAGAAAGAAACAGATAGAGAGATAGAGGGAGAGTAAAGACACCACAGTACCAAAGTGTTTTTCAGTTTGATGGTGGACAGATTTGAACCTGTGTGGTATGTGTGACAAAACAAGCACAGTATCTATATTAACTATCTCGATGTACCAGCTATAGGAAATCTAATAGGTGTCTCTCATCTTCGATACTGAGAAATCAAGATTGTTTGTTGTTTCTACCCAGCCTTGTGTCTGAATTTTCTTACTGGATTTGCAATATTTAAAACACATATTAACTCTTGCAGCTCAGTAATATAAAGAAACTTATTTTAACTGAAATCTCTATGAGAATACATATATGTAGCCAGTAAGCCCAAGGAAAGATGCTAAATATCATTATCTAGGAAAATGCAAACCAAAACCCAAAATGAAATATTACTTCACACCCAGTAACACCGCATAATAAATCAGACAACAAGTGTTGGCAAGGATGTGAAAAAAATGACTGCCTAATACATTGCATGTGGAAATATAAAATGGTGCCACTTAATGAAAAACAGGTTGTCATTTTCTTAAGATGTTATTATAGAGATTATCTGACCAAATAGTCCCACCCCTGTGAACATACCCAGCATAAATGAAAGCATATGCCTATACAACAACTTTGACATAAATGTTTATAGCAGAATTGCTCAAAAAAAAAAAAAAAGAAAAGAACCTCTAAAGTGGAAGCAATTCAAAGGTTTATCAACTAATCAATGGATAAACAAAATGTGCTGTATGCCTTTTTGGAATATTATTTACCCATAATCTGGAATGAAGTACTGCTATATGTCATTATGTGAAAGAACCTGAAAAACCTTTATTAAATGAAAGAAGTCAAATACAAAAGGTTATATGATTACATTCCTATGAAATGTACAAAACATATTCACCTATAGAGATAGAAAATAGACTTATGGTTTCCTGGGATAGGGAGTTATGAGGAGTGACCGCTAATGTGTACAGAGTTTCTTTTGAAGTGATGAAAATGTTTTGGCATTAAATGCTGTTATTGGTAGCACAATTTTGTGAGTGTACTAAAAAAAAACCAAGTAACTGTATACCTAAAATAGTGACTTTTATTTTATATGGCTTAACTCTCCTTTTCATTTAAAAACTATTTCCTTAATATGACACATATTAAAAACACTACATATATAAAAGTAAATTCAATAAAGTTCTTATAACACATACAGTATACCCCCTCACTATTAGCAGGTACTGTGTTAAATGAATTTGATTTTTCATTTGAGTGTATGTCTACTTATCAAAGAATAAATGAAAGAAATTATTTATTTCATACTAAATATATTTTTTTCTATTGGATGATGAGGAGAGTATACCTCAGGTCTACTCTGATATCCTCTCACAGCTCAGAAAAAAATAAGGTTGAGTTTATAATAATAATAATAATAATAATATCTGAAGCAATCCTTTATAGTTTGGGCTCTATAAAAAACATTGGAAAGAATTATTGCCAATAAAAGCAAACCTATATTAGGAATTCATTTTAAAAATATGCATTGGGTGCCTACTACATTATTTCAGGTTTGGGGTTGTACCGGAGAGCAAGAGAAACAAAAATTATTACCTTATGTATGTGTGAGGATAGAACACAATAAATAGTTTAAAAAATGTAGACTATAAAATTATAAAATTCATTAAGCAGTCAAATTAGAATTAAGTGCATCATGTAGATATAGATATCTATATATATATATATATATGTATATATATATGTATAGCCACAATATGCAAAATATGATTCGTTTTTTGGCCTCCAGAGTTTTTGCTGGGTCTCAGTGCCTGCACTACGATCATCATCTCTGGCATTATGCTATTCCACTGCAGAATACTGTGCCCCAGTATGGTTCCGTAGCCCCCATGTCCACTTGGTCAATTCCAAATTATATTCCTCCATGAGGATAATTTCTGGAACCATCCATTCCACCCTGGTTCCATGGCTGCCAGTTCTTAGCAACATCGCCCCGCCAGATATTCGTCGGGATGCGGCATCATCTAAGTTCATTTCCCACGTCAACGCTCGACCGGACCTACCAATATACGCGGATATCTTTGCCCACCCTGTCCAACGCTTGACGTCTCGTCACCCAATCTGGTCCCCTATGCCTACACTGAACTTCTCTGTTCCAGTCTCTTGGAAACAGAGTTGGCAGTCAGCTGAGGTAAAGAACAAACACCTCATCACAGACCCCTGCAAGCGTCAACCCGGCTTTGACCTAGCACGTTATGATTGGGCCCTCCTCAATCGCTATCGAACAGGCCATGGCCGGTGCGCTGCTATGTTCCATCGCTGGGGAGCCAGAGACGACCCAAACTGCCCCTGCGGCTCCAGACAGACTATGACCCACATAGTCAACGACTGCCACCTCTCCAGATTCAAAGGAGGTCTCGAAACTTTACATCAGGCTCAACCTGACGCTGTTGACTGGCTACGGTAGAAGGGCAAATGCTAGAAGAAGAAGTGCCTGCACTATGAATCCACTGCTCCTGGAGGCTATTTTTTTTCCCTTTTGTTGTCCTTGTTTTATCATTGTTTTGTTTATTATTGTTGTTGTTGTTATTAATGTCATTGTTGTTGGATAGGACAGAGAGAAATGGAGAGAGAAGGGGAAGAGAGAGAGGGAGAGAAAGACAGACCTGCAGACATGCTTCACTGTCTGCGAAGCGACTCACCTGCAGTTGGGGAGCTGAGTCTTGAACCAGGATGCTTGTGCTGGTCCTTGCGCTTTGCGCTATGTGCGCTTAACCCACTGTGCTACTGCCCGACACCTCACAATATGATTCTTTACTAGACTTTGACAAAGATCCTTAGCCAGGAGTAGCGAGAAGAATGTAATATTTAATTTTGTCACTTCCTTGTTATTTGATGTGGTGATCATATTCTGAGTTCCATTTGGCCTACTTAGGCCCTTTTGCTTAGAGATCATTTTCTTACATGGGAAACACTTCAAAAATTTTCTTATTTAAAATCTAAAATACAGACTTTGGCTAGTGGTTTCTTTCTTTAGCTTGAAATATTCTTGTTCCTATTATTTTGGATCTTGGAAATGCTGAATTTCTTTTTATTTATAAAAAAGGAACATTGACAAAACTCATCCCTGTAGGATAAGAGGGGTACAACTCTACACAATTCCCACCACCAGAACTCTGTATCCCATCCCCTCCCCTGATAGCTTTCCTATTCTTTATCCCTCTGGGAACATGGACCCAAGGTCATTGTGGGATGCAGAAGGTGGCAGGTCTGGCTTCTGTAATTGCTTCCCTGCTGAACATAGGCATTGACTGGTAGATCCATACTCCCGGCATGCCTCTCTCTTTCCCTAGTAGGGCAGAGCTCTGGGGAAGTGGAGCTCCAGGACATATTGGTGGGGTCGTCTGTCCAGGGAAGTCTGGTCAGCATCATGTTAGCATCTGGAACCTGGTGGCTGAAAAGAGTTAACATACAAAGCCAAACAAATTATTGACCAATCATGAACCTAAAGGTTGGACTAGTGCAGACGAAGAGTTGGGGGAGTCCTCCATTTTGTAGATAGCTAGTAGGCATATTTTAGTTATATTCCAAAGGGCCTGTGGCTATACTAGTTTTTTTTTTTTTTTTTTTTCCCTGAGCCTGAAATCTGATATGCAGGTGGATCCAAACTGTTGTCTGGGGAGATGATGTCATGGCTGGAAAAGGACCAGAAAGCTGTATCAGGGAAGAGAGTAGCTCCCTAATATGGGAAAGGGGTAAAAATATTGTTGACTATAAACCCCATCGATTTGATGTGATCTGGGGCCCATATTCAGCTTAGGAGCCTATATGACCTCTGCATCCCTATAGGCAAATGCTGAAATTTTAAACTGCATTTTCCTTAATGCCCTTTCTGCAAAATATTCTTACCTTCTATAGAAGTCTTGAAATGTGGCAGTGAGAATAATTTTATAAATCGCCCTGGCTTTTTGTTAATAGAGTAACTTCCAGCCTGAAGGTGAACTGAAAGTTTCTTTTTACAACTCACATAATTTACTCAGTTACTTTCTATTTACACTTATAAGCATATGTATGTACTCATACATCCCTTCACACACACAAACCTCTACATTTAGTCACCCACATGACAGCTGACATTTTGCTGAGGTAGCAAGGACTGTGATTCTCCACTCAGAACCTTGTTGGGATTTTACTTTCATTTAAAATGTCAGACTTACTTTGAAGTTAACAAAAAATATGACATATTAAAGGTCAAATGTTAAATTTTAGGGGAAGGTAAAAGAGAAAAAAATTACAGCCTTTGCCAGAATTTGAGAACAACAGATACATCTTTCTTCATTTTTTATGTAAATTTTCAACCAAACTTGTAAAGTTCGTATGCACACACACATACGTGCACACACTCACCAAAAATTCAAATTTAGGAAACTTCCCTCAAAATTCACTGTTTTTCTTCTGCTAATAGCCTTGGTTATTTTGATAAGTTCAGTTTTTAATTTCAAAGAAATAGACTGCATCATATGCATCTACATTTATGTGTTTGTGTTATTTAAATTTCATTAATTATACAAATATGTCTACATATATGTATAGCCTGTATTATGTGTTTATTTACATAAAATTTAGACCTATAATTTTAATATTTTATAATTTATGATGACTTAGTTTTATAATTGAAGTACATTGTCCTTACTCAAATTTCAAAGTCACTAAATCGTACAGGTACAAAATATAAAATTTATTGTCTTCACTTTTAGTATAACTTAAGTTATATTAAATCAATCATTACTTAAAAATAAATAAATAGTTGTCCGGGAGGTGGCTCAGTGGATAAAGCATTGGACTCTCAAGCATGAGGTCCTGAGTTCAATCTGTGGCAGCATGTGTACCAGGGTGATGCCTGGTTCTTTCTCTCTCCTCCTATGTTTCTCATTAATAAATAAATAAAATCTTTTAAAAAAGAACCAAATACGCCCATCCAAAAAGATTTTAAAAGAAAAGAAATAAATAACATTTTTTTAAGTAATTTTCAATAAAACCAAAAAATACTTAAAATTTTGGAGAACAATACTGAGTAATCTCAATTATAGGTGGAATTTAAGAATAAAGGACAGTAAGGGAGGAAATAAAGTGAATCTTGGACTAGGTGTGGCATATTACATCAAAGCAAAGGACTCTGGGAAAGGAGAAAAGGAGAAGGATGAAGAATCGGGATTCTGATATGTCTCCTAGACACTATTCAAAGGGAGATGAGATGTTTTACCTATGTATAAAAGATTATACTATATTAATCCCCATAATATCTTAATTGCTTTTCAGTTTTAAGTTATTTTTAGTTTATTCTTCCAACACAAAAAATGTTCAACTTCAATTATTGAAAGCACATTGCTGATGTTTAAATTTTCTTTTTTTGTTGTTTTTTTGTTTCACTATACTTTATTTATTTATTTATTTTTTAAAGAAAGGATTAATGAACAAAACCATAGGGTAGGAGGGGTACAACTCCACACAATTCCCACCACCCAATCTCCATAGCCCACCCCCTCCCATGGTAGCTTTCCCATTCTCTAGCCCTCAGGGAGCATGGACCCAGGGTCGTTGAGGGTTGCAGAAGGTAGAAGGTCTGGCTTCTGTAATTGCTTCCCCGCTGAACGTGGGTGTTGGCTGGTCAGTCCATACTCCCAGTCTGCCTCTCTCTTTCCCTAGTAAGGTGGGTCTCTGGGGAAGCTGAGCTCCAGGACACATTGGTGGGGTCTTCAGTCCAGGGAAGCCTGGCCAGCATCCTGGTGGCATCTGGAACCTGGTGATTGAAAAGAGAGTTAACATACGAAGCCAAACAATTTGTTCAGCAATCATGGATCCCAAGCTTGGAATAGTGGAGAGGAAGTGTTAGGGAGGTACTCACTGCAAACTCTAGTGTACTTCTGCTTTCAGGTATATATTTTGCAGTAGTTTATGGATACGTGTGCACATAAGCTCTCTCTCACAGAAACTGGTGTATATCTAGGTTATGGGACTTTGTTAGAAAGTGAACCACCTGAGATGAAATTAGAGTGTACTATAAAAGGATAGGTCTCACCCGAGTAATGAAGCTGAAGGGTTGTCATTCCACACGTGAAATCTCTGGACACAGTCTGAGGTGAAGCATGTTGAGGTGGCAATCGTTGCGTTGGTTAGGTTGTGATCGGCGGATGCAATATTATTTGGTTTGGATTGGGAGATGCATACGGGAAAGTGGGCCCTATCCAAGGGTTCCAGGACTGGGGGAAGTAGGGGCTCTATAGTGGAGATGTGAGGTTCCTGCTGTCTTAGGGTTCAAAAAGACAATTGATAGTTAATGTTATCATCACATTATTTGTTAATTGGGTTAACTTTGAAAAGTTCTTTTGTTATGGTTTGCTGTACAGTGTCCAGTATCTTGTATATAGCTGTGCTATTGGATGCTTCTAATCTACTTGGTCTAGACTTTTGAGAGAGTCCGCGTATCAAATACACAGCCTATATATTAAAAGGATTCAGTTTGTGTTTTGAGAGACTTTGAGACATACAATTGATTTTCCCCCTCATATTAATTAACTACTGATTTATATGTCTACATTTTGCTAGGAGTAAACACCATTCCCTCCACCAAAGGACTGTGACCCATCCCTCCCGCCCACTCCCACCCCCCACTGGCCCAGGAAGCTACATGTCTACCCCTCACCACTGGGTTTTTACTTTGGTGCACTACTTACAATTTGATCAGGTCCTGCTTTTAGTTTCCCTTTCAGATCTTCTTAATCAACTTCTGTTGATGAGTGGGATCATCCCATAATCATCTTTATCTTTCTGACTTAGTTCACTTAACATAATTCCTTCTAGCTCTGTCCAAGATGGGTCAGAAAAGGTGGGTTCTTTGTTTTTGATAGCTGCATAGTATTCCATTGTGTATATATAACACAGCTTTCTCAGCCACTCATCTGTTGTTGGGCACCTGGGTTGCTTCCAGGTTTTAGCTATTATGAATTGTGCTGCGATGAACATAGGAGTACACACCTCTTTTTGGTTGGGTGTTATGGAATCCTTGGGGTATAACCCCAGGAGAGGAATTACTGGATCATATGGAAGGTCCATGTCTAGCCTTCTGAGAGTTTTCCAGACTGCTCTCCACAGAGGCTGTACCAATTTACATTCCCACCAGCAATGTAAAAGGGTTCCTCTGTCCCCACAACCTCTCCAGCATTTGTTGCTGCTGCCCTTGATGTATGCCATTCTTAAAGGAGTGAGGTGGTATCTTAGTGTTGTCTTAATTTGCATTTCTCTGACAATCAGTGACCTAGAGCAGTTTTTCATATGTTTGTTAGCCTTTTGGATCTCCTCTGAGGTGAATGTTTTGTTCATATCCTCTGCCCATTTTTGGATGGGGTCATTTGCTTTTTTGGTGCTAAGTTTGCTGAGCTCTTTATATATTTTGGTGATTAGTTTCTTGTCTGATGTCTGGCATGTGAAGATCTTCTCCCATTCTGTGAGGGGTCTCTCTGTTTGTTTAATAGTTTCTTTGGATGTGCAGAAGCTTTTCAATTTGATGTAGTCCCATTGGTTTGTTTCTGCTTTAGTCTTCCTTGCAATTGGGTTTGATTCATCAAAGATGTCCTTGAGGTGTAGGTGGGAAAGTGTTTTACCAATGTTTTCCTCTAAGTATTTGATTGTTTCTGGTCTGACATCTAGGTCTTTGATCCATTTGGAGTTGATTTTTGTTTCTGGTGAGATAAAGTGGTTCAATTTCATTCTTCTGCATGTTATAACCCAGTTTTCCCAGCACGATTTATTGAAGAGAGCCTCCTTTTTCCATTTAATCCTTTGGGCCCCCTTATCAAAGATTAGATGCCCATAGGTGTTGGGATTTACTTCTGGGCTTTCAATTCTGTTCCACTGGTCTGTGTGCCTATTTTTGTTCCAGTACCATGCTGTTTTGATGATGATGGCTTTATAATATAGTTTAAGGTCTGGGAGTGTGATGCCTCCATTTCTGTTTCTTTTCCTTAAGATGGTTTTGGCAATTCTAGGTGTTTTCAGGTGATGTTTAAATTTTCTATATATTAGACTTTATGATTTTTACAAGGTAATGCTAAAACATATGTAACCACCATTCATAGATTACCTTTATACAGAAACATCTCTAAATAAGCCCACAATTTTTAGGTGTGAGTGAAAAATTTGAGAGTAGTATTCCAGTCCTAAAGGCAAGCATCTATAGGTGTTTATATATATGAGGATCTAGAAATTGGTGTGAAGTCACAATAAATCCCTCTAGTGATAAAAATCACTTGTTCAACAGGAAGAACTGACTAGTAAGATCTGCTTTAATACTAAAGTATAAACTCAACAAAACTTTTTAAAATATTTATTTATTATTTATTCCCTTTTGTTGCCCTTGTTTTATTATTGTAGTTATGATTAATATCATTGTTGTTGGATACGACAGAGAGAAATGGAGAGAGGAGGGGAAGACAGAGAGGTAGAGAGAAAGATACACACCTGCAGACATGCTTCATTGCCTGTGAAGCGACTCCCCTGCAGGTGGGGAGCTGGGACCTTGAACCAGGATCCTTATGCTGGTCCTTGCAGCTTTGCGCCACCTGCGTTTAACCTGCTGTGCTACCGCCCAATTCCCTCAACAAAACTTTTGAGTTGTTTCAATGTCCTAGTTAAATACCATACTGTGAAATTCCAGGGTATCTGTCCTCTTATGCTGAAGAGTTCAAGCTTGTGTAACTGTCAGCACTGACACAGTGAGAAGTATCATTTATCTCTCTCTCTTTTTTTTAAAGAAATCATCAGGTTTGCAAAATAGGTATTCTTCCCACTAAACTTCTTCCCTGACCTACACTAATATTATTTATATTATTATAAAATTAGAAATGAGCCTTTAAATGACTTATTTTAGAAGTGAATTTACAGTTGCCATTGTACTATAAGTTATGAATAAGTGAATTAACACTTGATTGAAAGGGGGAAAATAGAGAAATGTTTTCTTTAAAAGAGATATTTATTTATTGTTGGGAGGTGGAGCCAGAATATCACTCTGGTACACATGATATCAAGGATAGAACACTTTATACATAGCATCACTTCCTGGGCTGCAGGAATTGATTTATAAAAAATTTTAAATTAAAATAGAGGGATGGAAGAAATACCTCAGTCTGTTATAGCACCAATTTGTATATCTAAGGGGCCAGAGGTATGTGTCCAATCCCTGGTACAATCTTATGTCTTAAACAGTGCTCTGGTACTCTCTCTCCTTTCTCATTCTCTCAGAATAAATAAATAAAATTCACAAAGAAAATTAAAAATTTTATTTAAAATACACACCTCCTACGAACTTGTATGACATTTAAACATTTGCCTAACGTCATAAAAACATAAAACTCTTCTTGTGTTCTATGTGTTAAGAGAAGTAGAAGCATTTAAAAGAGCGAGTATAGGTCTGCATGTACAGTGCATCTTAAGGGACTGATTGCTTTTTGAAATCTATAATATGTTAGTGTCTATAAAAAGTTTAAAAGAAAGTTATAATCCAGTAAAATAGGATTGAAAAATAGATGCATTTAACTGTGATGTTTTGTTTTATTAGAGTCAGTGGAAGAGAGTAAAGGGTGTTATCCACAGTAAATTAATTGATAAGAGTTCTTGTCCACCTTGGAGAATTTCTGAAAGAGAAACTCTTGAGATATTTTTTTAAAGAAAGATGAAATGTCCAAGTATATAGCATGTTGAAAATTGTTCCAATAACAGAGTTATAAGAGTAGTTTTAGATTTTAACTTCAAAATATAGTCAATAAAATAGATGATTATGTAAGTATACTGTGATCTGATAAAAAATGTTGTGACATTATTAGATAGGACAATATAGTATCATCACCATACTGCCCAAAGTATGTTCCATGGACTTTTAGTTCCACATCATAAACAGGCCACCTGAAAAATGTGAATCAATGTATTTAAAAACAAGATATTGTTCCTTTACAGAAGTATAGTGATCATTAGAATTTTACCATCTCTAGGAGATTCTGAAATAGAGCAACTTAACTTTTTTCCATTTTTTTCTCAAATTTATACCATCATAAAACTCTTAATAAAAAAAACCTTAGGAAAGGACATTTTAAATACATTTATGTTTTTGTTGCTTTCAGAAAAGAGGAAAAGTTACTGTCATTTTGCTTGTCTAGTTTTTTTCTTAGTAATGTATCTGGTACTTAGTGCCATATTCAAAACAAAACAAAGTTGCTTGGCTATTTTTGTCATCTTCTCCCCTCGCACCAACCGTGAGTGAGTGAGTGATTGTGTGTGTGTGTGTGTGTGTGTGTGTGTGTGTGTGTGTGTATGTGTGTGTGTGCATGTACATTTCTTTAACTAGTAATAAAAACATCCTGGGATTTTTTTTTTCTTTTCTTTTTTCCCCACCAGTATTATTGCTAGGGCTCAGTGCTTGAACTACAAATCCACCACTCCTGGTAGTCATTTTTCTTCTTTCTATTTTATTTGACATGACAGAGAGAATTTGAGAGGGGAGAGGGAGATAGAAAAGGAGAGAGAAAGATACCTGCATATTTGTTTCAGGACCATGCAGTATTCCCCTTGCAGGTGGGGAGCAGGGTTCAAGCTAGGGTCCTTGCGAATGATACTATGTGTGCTTAACTGGATGTGTCACTGCCCTGCCCACAATCCTGGGAAATTTTTTTTCTTTAAGGTTAATAGAAAGAATGAGAGAGAAGAGAAAGTCAGGATCAGAGAACTGCTCTTTTCTCACATGAGTTGGTGTGGGTAATTAGCTCTGTGACTTCTAGAGCTTCAGACATGTAAGTTGTTGTTCTAACTGTCCGAGCTATCCCCCTAATGCTGCCCTGAGATATTAAATTATATTATTAGTAAAACTAGCAGATTTAGGGGGATGGAGCCAAGATGGCGACTTGGAAGCAGTGGCTGGCGTGATCTCCAACAAGCAACAGCTTGTGACCGGGGATTCTCTGGATAGGGTTCCAGATGCTAGCATGATGCCAGCCAGACTTCCCTGGACAGACAACCCCACCAATGTGTCCTGGAGCTCCACTTCCCCAGAGCCATTGCCCACTAGTATGGATCGACCAGTCAATGCCCATGTTTAGCAGGGAAGCAATTACAGAAGCCAGACCTTCCACCTTCTGCATCCCACAATGACCCTGGGTCAATACTCCCAGAAGATTAAAGAATAGGAAAGCTATCAGGGGAGGTAATGGGATACAGAGATTTGGTGGTGGGAATGTGTGGACTTGTACCTCTCTTATCCTATGGTTTAGTCAGTGTTTCCTTTTTACAAATAAAAAATTCAAAAATAATAAAATAAAATATGCTTAAAATTTTAAAAAACTAGCAATTTTATCAAATGTAACTACCCCATTCCAGAAGAATTTGTCAGTGATAAGATTTGTTGCTACTATCATTGCCATTTAGAATGAATTTTAATTTATTATTTTAACCTGATCATAACATACATTTACCCCATATTTCCCTATTTTAAATTAGAATGTATATGAATCTTCTATAATCTAGTGTGACAGTGCTATTTCTCCACAGAAAAACTTTATTTTTATTTATTTTTAATTACTTTATTTTTGGATAGAGACAAAGAAAAATTGAGGGGAAGTTAAGGTGGAGATGGGGAAAGAGAGACACCTGCACACCTGCTTCACCACTCATGAGACTTTCCCCTTGCAGGTGGGGACCAGGTGCTTGAACTTGGATTCTTGCCCACTGTAGTGTGTGCGCTTAACCAGGTGCGCCACCACCTGGCCCTGAAAAATCTCTTTATAAATCAATGTCTGTATTTTATGTTAAAATGTATATTTGAAGAGAACGAATGTGATATTTTGGTATTTGTGATTTTTGTAGTGGTTTCAATTTTTAAAAGACATATGAAGCTACTGATACATACTACATATAATAGTCTGTAGACTCAGACTGCATTCAGAAGGGAATTTATTAAAAACATAAAAAGTTAAATGGGCGCCAGGAGGTGGCACAGCAGGTGGCTCAAAGTGCAAGGACCAGTGCAAGGATCCCCATTCGAGCCCCCTGTTTCCCCACCTGCAGAGGGGTCCTTTCACAAGCGGTGAAACAGGTCTGCAGGTGTCTATCTTTCTCTCCCCCCGTCTTCCCCTCCTCTCTCCATTTCTTTCTGTCCTATCCAGCAACAATACTACTAACAACAATAATGATAACAGCAACAATAAACAACAAGGGCTACAAAAGGGGGGGGGTGTCCTCCAGAAGCAGCGGATTCGTGGTGCAGGCACCGAGCCCAATGATAACCCTAGAGGCAAATACAAATATATATATATATTTTAAAAGACGTTAAACTAGAAAACTGTTAAGGATCTTTTTATTTATTTTTTTTAATTTATAAAATGGAAACATTGACAATATCATAGGATAAGAGGGGCACATTTCCACACATTGCTCACCACCAGAGCTCCATATCTAATTCCCTCTCTTGATAGCTTCCCTATTCTTTATCCCTCTGGGAATATGGACCCAGGGTCATTATGGAATGCAGAAGGTGAGAGGTCTGGCTTCTATAACTGCTTCCCCGCAGAACATGGGCTTTGGTCAATCCATACTCCCAACTTGTCTCTCTCTTTCCCTAGTGGGGCGGGGCTCTGGGGAGTCGGGGCTCCAAAACATATGGTGTCCTCTGCCCAAGGAAATTGGCTTGGCATCATGGTATCATCTGGAACCTGGTGGCTGAAAATGAGTTAGGATATAATGCAGAACAAATTGTTGACTAATAATTAACCTAAGGGCAAGAATATTGCAGATGAATATTGGAGTCTCCGTTTTGGAAAAAGCTAGTAGGTCTGTTTTAGGTGTATTCCAGAGGGCCCATGACTTTACTAGTTTTTGTACAGAAGGTAGGAGTTCTGGCTTCTGTAATTGCTTCTGTACTAAACTTGGGTGTTATCAGGTCCATCCATACCCCCAGATCTTGCCTATTTAACAACTATAGGCCAATATATTTCATTTTTCAGAATTCAAGTTCAGAAGGGACCATTCTAGTTGGCTGACTAGTTATATACACATGCGAGCATAGCTGAATTTGGGCACAACTGAACAACCTATATGAAGGACATAAAGCTGTTTTTGGTCAGGTGCATGGGAAGCATTGCTGAAAGTAGTCATCCTAACACAGAAAAGAACCCAATGTGCCTTGCTTGGGGGAAGAATACTGGCTATGACAAGAATTCTCAATATATTCAGAGAAGCAAAATTATTTTTATTAGTTAATGAAAAAGACAACTCTGATACATGACTGAATGAATTTAATTGTTATAAACCCCTTTGGTAAACTTAGGTAGGATGGAGGATAAAAGAAAATTGGTAGGGTAATGAAAGGTAGTTGGAAAACAGTTCAGATTTTCTTTTGCTTCCAGCCCATAAATGTATGGGTAGGATTTCTACAAGCATGAAGCAGAGGGAACAACAAAACTTCACTAGGAAAGTTATATAAGCTATGAAATTTTAAAATGTATGCTACATTTCATAAAGTCAGCAGTTTGCAACATGTGCATTACACTTTGATATGCGAAACAAACTTGGATGTAACTTAATCAATGGGTATACATTTGCCATTTTTTTCTCTGAAATTCTACCTTACAACTCTTGAGATGTTCAGTTATAATACAGACAAGTGTATTAATAGTTCTCTCTCGTTCCTTTATGAATGATGAACATACAGTATTACTTCTGTGGGGCTCTGGGCCCTAGAGATGACTATAGCCTACTATTGATCAACTGATTGGAGATAAATGGCTTAGCTGCTTGTATTGCAGATTACATCATTAACATGGTCAGTAAACCATGAATTGTTCAATAGGGCGTTTATCTTTTTTCATTTTACTTCTGCTCTCTTATCATTTTTATTATAAAAGACAAAGTTACCCCCACTAACCAGAAAGATAAGTTGAAAAAAAACGCAATAGGATACCATTATGAGTATGAGTTGCAGATAGCTGAGTTCTAATGATTTTATGATATTTAGTAATGTATTTGAACTGAAGAAAATATGGAATTTTGATCATCTTTTTTTTTTCTGTGTTTCTTTTACAGGTTCCTTTTGCCACATATTTACTAGAAGCAGTACTGGAGAAAATAAATGAAAAAAAGAAACTAGATGAAAAATATTTCACAATTATGAAGGATATTAGATGATGTTACAATGGAGAAGTTACTTTTCAATTGTGAAAACTTTTTATGTGATGTGACTGGAAAACATGCGTTACAATCCTGATACAGTATCTGCTCCAGCTATCAATAGTCAGGTTCAATACTAAAATAAGAAAACTCTGAAGCTAATTAATTGCTGAACAAGAGAAACAAATTAAATGCATATCCATTTGAGAGGAAATAGTGTAGCATTTGACTGTTGGATAGAAATATTGCCACAAATCAATGCAAATTTAAAAATGATTTTCCTTCCAATGCACTAGATAAAATTAGAACAAGTTTGGTGCACATATCTAAGTCCAAATGTAGAAATAAAAAATATATAAACTGAGGATTTAATGTTTTAAGTTTTATAAAGAAAGAAACTCTTTTTTTTTTTTTTTTACAGAAAACATCTATGTGATCTTAAATAATCCAGTGACCAGCACATTTGTATATTGTAAGCAAAGATAAAATTGACCATCAGGATTTATGGAACAGAATTTTATAAAATAAAGTATGTAGTCCCCTTGTATTTGTTCTCAAGTACTGGAGGATATAAGATACTGTATTTTCTTAAAAGCTTTTTGATAAAAATAAAAAGCATTTTCTCCTCTTTTTCGCTCTTTTAGATTTATAGTACTTTATTTGGTCTTATGAATTAGTAATGGACCATCAACCCAATGTATGACATTAAAGTCCACCTAGCCTAACTGATAATTTGTTCAACTTATTAAAATTAAGTTTTAAATAATGATACCATCTTTATTTACTTCTCCAAATATTCCTACCCCATTGTACCTCTTCAGTATATTCTATCTCGCACATAAGTATTTTTTTTTGGTTTTAGTTCATTAAACTTGTCCTTGCCTCAGTCTTTACCCTTATTATTTCATTCTAAAGTACCCCGTACTCAACATTTCTTATGACGGTCTTCTTCTCATCATTTAGATTGAAAAGAAAATTTAGATTGCCCACTCATGTAATTTATTGCCACTTTCTCTCCCTTTCCCTAAAGTCCATGTATAGAATCTAGGTTCCATGAGGGTCAGGCAGGGTGACCTATAAGTTATGACCTACACATTATGACCTATAAATTAGATCTGGTTTTCCTCCTGTTTTTATGTGGCTCACCAGGTAAGGATAATTTTAGACCACTTTATGGAGAAAATGTTGATTTCTCAAACTACTGTTGTCACAGGTATACAATTTCTTATTTCCTCATGAGAGCTGTCAGCACACCACACCCTCAACCAAGTTTCCATCTTCCTCTACCTTGAAGCACTGGATCCTCAACCTGCTTTTGAGTCTTCTTTTATGTTTTGTACCTACTGTGATAGATTATTGCAAGTTAAGGTTTCAACCTGTATATCACCGCCCCCCTCAAGTTCTACCAATAAGTGTGATCATACAGTATTTATCCTTCTTCTCTTCTATCTTATTTCACGTAACTTAATTCTTTTCCATCCAAGTTCAAGCAAAAGAGAATATACTTCCTTATAGCTGAATACTATTTCATTATGTATTTATAAACAACTTTCTTAACCTGTTATTAGCCATTTGGGTTGTTTTCTACATTATACTTGTTACAAACAGCACTATAATGAACATAAATGTTCACAGATCTCTTTGGATAAGTGTTTTTATGTTCTTTGACTAGATACCTAAGAGAGAATTACCAGATCATATGATAACTCCATTTTAAGGTAAGAATATTTACATATTTAGATGACTAACAGTCCAAGGGAGAATAATAATCTGTAGTATATGGAAGTTTTATGAAATTCAATTTTAGTGTCCATCAGTAGATTACTATTGTGACACCCTGATGCTTATTCCTTTCTGTATTGTTTATGACTACTCTCAAACCACAGTAGTGGAGATGAGTACTTGTGTCAGAGACCATATATGGTGCTGCCATCACTCTGTTTGGTACACTACAAATCCGTTACAATTCGACTATCATACCACATATTTTTGAAATACCTATGCAAAATATCATGTCAAAACAAGAAAAGAGGACAATGGCTGTTGAATATCATGTGTCTAAGTCACAGTGGAGTGTGGATTTTTTTTTGGCTATCAAATTAAATGAAAAATCATTTAGTAATATTATTTTTTTTCCCACTGTGTCACCTCCTGGGCAGCAAAGTCTTTGTTTCTATGGTAGTATTTGGTTACCTCTCTGCTGTTTGAGTTCATAATCTTCAAAATAGATTTTGATTATATTCTTGGCTTTGTTTTCTCCCTATGGGAGGTTATTCTACATTTCCTTCCTTTTCTTTTCCTTCCTCTTTTCTTTTCTCTTCTTTTCTTATTGCCACCAGGGCTATCACTGGAGCTTGATGCCAACACTATGAATCTGCTGTTCCTGGAGGCCATTTTTCTTTTTCTTTCTTTTTCCTATTTTATTTAATAGGACAGAAAATTTGAGAGGGAGAGGAGAGATGGGGAGAAAGAGAAAGCCACCTGCAGCCCTGTTTCACAACTTGTGAGGCATACCCCCTACAGTTGAGGAACAGGGGTACATTTTTATTTTATAAGTCCTTTTGGTAATTCTGGAAGTTTGATTGTTGGTGATTAATTCCTTCAGCTGTTACTTGTCTGAAAAATGCTTTCCTCCTCTTTTAAAGCTCATTGATAACTAACTATAGAAAGTATTTGTGGGTGAATATCTTTCCCATTCAGAACATCAAATATATATTGCAGGAGCAGGATGGTGGCACACATGTTACAGTGCACAAGGACCCAGGTTTAAGCCACCAAGACCCCACCTGCAAGGGGGAAGGTTCATAAATGATGAACAGTGCTATAGGTGTCTCTCTTTCTTTTTTTTTAAGAAAGGATTAATTAACAAAACCATAGGGTAGGAGGGGTACAACTCCACACAATTCCCACCACCCAATCTCCATAGCCCACTCCCTCCCCTGATAGCTTTCCCATTCTCTATCCCTCTGGGAGCATGGACCCAAGGGTCATTGAGGGTTGCAGAAGGTAGAAAGAAGGTCTGGCTTCTGTAATTGCTTCCCCGCTGAACATGGGCGTTGACTGGTCGGTCCATACTCCCAGTCTGCCTCTCTCTTTCCCTAGTAGGGTGGGTCTCTGGGGAAGCTGAGCTCCAGGACACATTGGTGGGGTCTTCAATCCAGGGAAGCCTGGCCAGCATCCTGGTGGCATCTGGAACCTGGTGATTGAAAAGAGAGTTAACATACGAAGCCAAACAAATTGTTGAGCAATCATGGACCCAAAGCTTGGAATAGTGGAGAGGAAGTGTTAGGGAGGTTCTCACTGCAAACTCTAGTGTACTTCTGCTTTCAGGTATATATTTTGTAGTAGTTTATGGATACGTGTGAACATAAGCTCTCTCTCACAGATACTGGTGTATATCTAGGTTATGGGACTCTGTTAGAAAGTGAACGACCTGAGATGAAAGGTGTCTCTCTTTCTCTCTCTACTCCCCACACTTGATTTCTCTGTCTCTAAATAATAAATAAATAAAATATTGAATATATAAAATATATCTATCTATATTATTTATATAATATATATATATTACCAGACCTTTCTATTTTTTTTTTCAGTTTCTGTTCACAAATCAGCTGATAGTCAATTCCCCCTATAGGTGACTCTGCTTTTTTCTTTTTTTTTTTTTTTTGGAAGCTTTTTTTTTTTTTTTTTCTTTTTTATTTAAGAAAGGATTAATTAACAAAACCATAGGGTAGGAGGGGTACAACCCCACACAATTCCCACTGCCCAATCTCCATATCCCACCCCCTCCCCCGATAGCTTTCCCATTCTCTATCCCTCTGGGAGCATGGACCCAGGGTCATTGTGGGTTGCAGAAGGTAGAAGGTCTGGCTTCTGTAATTGCTTCCCCGCTGAACATGGGCGTTGACTGGTCGGTCCATACTCCCAGTCTGCCTCTCTCTTTCCCTAGTAGGGTGGGTCTCTGGGGAAGCTGAGCTCCAGGACACATTGGTGGGGTCTTCAATCCAGGGAAGTCTGGCCGGCATCCTGATGACACCTGGAACCTGGTGATTGAAAAGAGAGTTAACATACGAAGCCAAACAAATTGTTGAGCAATCATGGACCCAAAGCTTGGAATAGTGGAGAGGAAGTGTTAGGGAGGTACTCACTGCAAACTCTAGTGTACTTCTGCTTTCAGGTATATATTTTGTAGTAGTTTATGGATACGTGTGAACATAAGCTCTCTCTCACAGATACTGGTGTATATCTAGGTTATGGAACTCTGTTAGAAAGTGAACGACCTGAGATGAAAGGTGTCTCTCTTTCTCTCTCTACTCCCCACACTTGATTTCTCTGTCTCTAAATAATAAATAAATAAAATATTGAATATATAAAATATATCTATCTATATTATTTATATAATATATATATATATTACCAGACCTTTCTATTTTTTTTTTCAGTTTCTGTTCACAAATCAGCTGATAGTCAATTCCCCCTATAGGTGACTCTGCTTTTTTCTAGGAGTTTTCAGAATTATTTCTCTCTTATTAGTTTAATTTTTGCCATTTTAAATATTATGTGTCTTAGTTCATTTAGATTTTGATTTATTTAGTTAGTTTTGATTTATTTTTATTTTTTTTTAAATTTGATCTTTATTTGCTGGATAGAGACAGTCAGAAATTGAGAGGGGAGGGGGTAATAGAGAGGGAGAGAGACAGAGAGACACCTGCAGCCCTGCTTCACCACTTATGAAGCTTTCCCCCTGCAGGTGGAGGCCAGGGGCTCGGACATGGGTCCTTGCACACTATAACATGTGCGCTCAACCAGGTGCACCACCACCTGGCCCCAATCTATTTTTCTTAAAGCCTTTCAAGCTTCTTGATCCTGGGAGTCTTGAATGGGGATATGGGGATTCTCAGCTAATATTTCTTCAAATGCAAATTATGTCCATTTCTCCCCCTAACCCCACCTCCTTTTTCTTGTATCCCTATGACATAGCTATTGTTTCTATTGATGTTGTCTTCTGTTATATTACCTTAATTTGTTTCAGTGCTTGTTTCTGTTTGCTGTTTCATTTTTGAAGGAGGTAGCTTCTTTATCTATATACTTCAACATTTGACATCTTTCTTTTTTCTTTTTTCTTATCATTTCATTGAGGGGATGGTTTACAGTGTAGACATTGACACATGGATACAGCTTCATTGTGCACCCTGATCTCAAAGTTCTCTTCCACCCCTGTCTCCCTTTCCTCCCCAGTATCCTTTGCTTTGATGCAATACACTATGTCCAGTCCATGTTTCACTTTGTGCTTTAATGTCTTTCTGAAGGTTTCCCCCTCTGCTGGGGGTTTTATATTTGTTGTTTGTTTTAAAATTTTTCACTAAGGTTATCACTGGGACTTAGTGTTGTGCAACTCTACCATTTTTGATGGCCATCTATTTTTATAGAGAAAGGGTGATAGAGATATAGAGGAAGGAGGGGTAGAGCAATAAAGAGAGGGGAGAGATAACTGCAGCAATATTTCACTGCTTATAAAGCTTCCCCCTACAGTTGGGAAGTGGGGGCTTGAATGCTAGTCCTTGTGACAAGCTGAGCCACCACCTAGCCCTTCTGCTGAGTTTTTTTAAATTTTTATTAGTGACTTAATAATGATTAACAACACTGTAAGATAACAGGAATATAGCTCCATACAGTTCCCACACCCAGAGTTCTGTATCCCATCCCTTCCATTGGAAGCAGCCATATTCTTTATCTGTCCTGGAATATGGACCAATTTTTTTGTCTGTTTTTGTTTTGTTTGTTTTGTTTTGTTTTTGTTTTTGTTTTGCTACCTGAACCTGGGAGTCTTGAATGGGGATATGAGGATTCTCAGCTAATATTTCTTCAAATGTGAATTATGTCCCTTTCTCCCCCTCCCCCGTACCTCCTTTTTCTTGTTCAGGAATTATTGCTGAGGCTCCGTGCCTGCACTATGAATATACTTTCCAGTGGCCTTTTTTGTTTTTGTTTTTCTTTCTCTTTCTTTCTCCCTTCCTTCCTTCCTTTCTTTCTTTCCTCCTTTCTTTCTCCCTTCTTTGCTTTCTTTCTTCTTTCCTTTCTTCCTTTCTTTCTCCCTTCTTTGCTTTCTTTTTTCTTTTTCTTGGTTATTCTTTTTTTATATAAATAGGAAACATTGACAAAACCATAGGATAAGAGGGGTACAGCTCCACACAATTCCCACCACCAGATCTCCATATCCCATCGAGGCCCTCCCCTGATAGCTTTCCTATTCTTTATCCCTCAGGGAGTATGGACCCAAGGTCATTGTGGGATGCAGAAGGTGGAAGGTATGGCTTCTATAATAGCTTCCCTGCTGAACATGGGCATTGACAGGTAGATCCATACTCCCAGCCTGCCTCTCTCTTTTCCTGGTAGGGTGGGGCTCTGGGGAAGTGGAGCTCCAGGACAGACTGGTGGGTCGTCTGTCCAGGCAAGTCTGGTCAGTATCATGCTAGCATCTGTAACCTGGTGGCTGAAAAAAGAGTTGACATACAAACAAACAAATTATTGCCCAATCATGGACCTAAAGGCTGGAATAGTGCAGACGAAGAGTGTGGGGGGGTCCTCCATTTTGTAGCTGGTAGGCCTATTTTAGTTATATTCCAAAGGGCCTGTGGCTATACTAGTTTTTTTGTTTGTTTGTTTTTCCCCTGAGCCTGAAATCTGATATGCAGAACCAAGTTATTGTCAGGGGAGATGATGTCATGGCTGGGAAAAGGACCAGAAAGCTAGATCAGGGAAGAGAGTAGCTCCCTAATATGGGAAAGGGGTATAAATATTGACTGTAAACCTCATCGATTTGATTTGGTCTGGGGCCCATATTCAGCTTAGGAGCCTATGTGACCTCTGCATCCCTGTAGATCTGAGCTCACATTCTGTGGTCATGAATGAGTTTGTTTTTTTTTTAGGCTAGAACTATTGCATTTATTAATCAGATGTCAGCTGTAAAAAGCAAATAAACATAGTTATTTTCAGCAAATAATAATTTAGTACAGAATCTATGAAACTGTCAGAGTAATAAAACAGAATAGTTAATGTATTTTTAGGAAAATATTTAATCTAAACATTGAATCCAAGAAAAATTCAATGGACTCTAGAACTTGCTTATTTTTTTCATTTTGAATAGCAATTGATTATACTTTTGCTGTGCAGTGGTACCTTCATTATGCTTGATATGAGCTTATTATTATGTCTATTACATATTTTGTAAATTTAAATAAGTGAATAAGAGGCCAGGAGGGAGGGCAGGTGGTGGCACACCTGGTTAATCACACACATCATAGTGCACAAGGAACCAGGTTTAGGCCCCTAGTCCCCATTGTATGTAGGAAGGAAGTTTCTCAAGCAGTGAAGTAGTGGTGCAGGTGTCTCTCTTCTATATCTCCCTCTCCCTTCTCAATTTCTCTCTGTCTCTATCCAATATATATATTCCAGGAGGCAGCTTACCTGGTAGAGTGTATATTTTGGATGAACCAGAAGGGCTTAGGCTCCTGGCCACCACATGAGGTTCTTTTTTTTTTTTTTAACCTTTCACTGTATGCTTTATTCCACTGATCATCGTTTTTTAATGTTTGTATAGGTTTCTTTCTATTTTCCTGAATTTCTTGCAGTTTTCCTCCATGATTCTTCTCAATTTAGTGTGCATCCTTAAGACCATAGTTTTGAAGTCTTCACCTTGAGGTTTATGCAACTCTGTTGAACTAGGGGTTTCCCTTAAGCTGATGCTTTGGTCAAGCCTTGCAGGTTCCTTGCTTAGTCTTCCCATTGTGTTGGATTCTCTTCAAACACCAGGGGCAACAGTCTGTGTTGAGACCAGCTGCAGAATGCAGAGGTAATGGGTGAAGTATCCTAACTTCAACTGGATGGCAGCTGCAGAGGCAGGGGACATGCTGGAACCCGGCAGACTGAATCATGGGAATCAAAGGGGCTGAACTAGACTAGGCTGGAACTGGAACAGTGGGCAGGTGGAATGGGGGAATTAGGAAGACTGCACAGATGTAGCTACGCTACAGAGGGAGGCAAGATCCTGATCGGCTTGTGTGGAACCAATCTCTGTCCTCACTGTTTGAATTATCTTTATGCTTGTTTGTTTCTCCATTCCTGTTAGTTCATCTGAGCTCCAACTTCATCACTGTGCTCTATTTTCAGTGTATGTTATAGTTTTTGTTGTGCTAACGGTGACAAGAAAAAAAGCAAAAGCTGCTAGTCTGCAGCCATGTTAACTAAAAGCCCCTAAAAAGATATCATCTATCATATAGTAACACTGTCTCTATGTTAAAGATGTGCACTATGTTTTGATACCACAAAACTCAGTACTCATCAGAATAGTGCATCTCATAGAAAGACAATTGCACAAGTCTTAGTGTAATATGTCATCACAACATAATTTTGTTACAAAGATTTTAAAGATTGCACTGTATTACCTTGATACCAGGACCAAACACAGATGCTACAAAGAAAGTATGAGAGGTAGGCAGAAAAATAGCTCTTCAAAGGTGTCAACATCTTAATCCCTGAAATCTGAATTTGTCAGTTTATATTTAAAAAAGAGGGAGGGGGTTGAAAATGTGACTCATGAAGTGACTAAATTGGAAAGATTGCCTTGTTATATATTTGAATCTCATGTCTTCTAAGGAAGGAAGAGGAGTAGACAAAGTACTATTACCACAGATGCAGAGGGACAGAGCATCTGAAGATGGTGCTTCATAGCAGTAAGAACAAGAGATGTGGCCATCAACCAGAGAATGAGTGTAGCCCCTGGAGACTGCTAAAGGAGAGAAATAGATTCTCCTCCAGGTTCTCCAGAAAGAATCTGCCTTATTGACACCTTCAGTTTAGTCTAGTGAGTTTGATTGTTAACATTTAAAGTTCTAAAAGAATGATTTTCTACTACCTTACGTCACTAAATTTGTGATAGCAAGCTAATATAGTTCTAATTTTCTTTTTCTTTTTTCTTTTTTTACCAGAGTACCTATCAGCTCTGGCTTATGGTGATGCAGGAGATTGAACCTGGGACTTTGGAGTCTCAGACATGAAAGTCTCTTTGCATAACCATTATGCTATCTACCCCCTACCACAGTTCTAATTTTCTGGTTAGGACTTTATATCTATGTTCCTATCTTGGTCAGAAGATACAAGATCACGGTAGTTCGGCTTTTAATAGCTGGTTAATGTAAGCAATCATTAAAAACAATAAAAAGATATAGAGCATAAATTCTCAGGTTCAATCCCCATCACTGCATATGCCAGAACTGGTCTCTCTCATAAAATAAATCATTTTTTAAAAGTTTTAAGAAAAAAGTGAGTGTATCAGAAAATTTGGAGAAAAAGCATATAAAATATGCTTTCATATTTAAATGTGAAATTTAAATATGAAATATTTAAATATGCTTTCATGAATTTAACATCTATACTTAAAAGAAAAATTAAGAAAACTAGGAACTTCAATTTGAGAGAAGCAGCTACGAAAACACCTTACTGCTAAGATTACACCGAGTAATATAAAATTGAACATGTCTAATAGTTCAAGAGTAAGTGAAGGATGGACAGTCTCACTACTATGTAATAATGAAAATTTAACTGATTCAGGGAAGCGAGGCAAGAAATAGCGTATAGGTTGTAAAGGAAGTCTGTACCAAAGAAGACACAAATGATTTAATATGGTATCAGGAAACTCACAGGAATATGTTGAACAGTAGTAGTGATAGTGAACATCCAGTCTAGTCCCAGATTTTAAGGGAGGGCAGAACTTTCAGTCTTTTAGACCACTAAATATGTCAGGAATATATTTGTCGCATATGGGAAATTTATTGCGAGATGGAATTTTCCTTAAATTGCTAATTTCTCTTAGGCTTTTATCATTATACCAACATTACCCCAATGTCAAAAAAAAATTACAACAAAGCACTGCAGACTGATACTCATGATGAACATAAATATAAAACCCTCAGCAAAATCTTAGCAAAACAAATTCAGCATACATTGAAGTGGTCATACATCATTGCCAAGTGGCAATTTTCCCGAATGCAAAAAATGCTCAACCTACACAAGCAAATTAATGTTCAATATCACATCAACAATATGAAGCATAGAATACACATGATCATATCAATAGATGCTTAGAAGGCATTGGCAGTATTAAACTGAGTAATTATATGATTTTAAAAAATTAAATTGGATAGAAGGCCCATATACCAATATAATAAATGTTATATATGATGAACCCACAGCAAAACACCATACTCTATAGTGGTAAACGGAAACCTTTTCCTTTAATATGAGGTACAAAACAAGGACATCACCAATATTCAAGTCCTAGCCAGAACAAGGCTGAAAAAACGAATAAAAATATGCCAAACTGGAACATCCCATAGAAAATGGAATGTAAATCAGTACAACCTTTATGGAAAACAGTGTGGAAGTTCATGGAAATATTAAAATAGATGAAACATATGATCCAACAACATTAATCTTATGTATCTATTCAAAAATACAGAAACAGTAATTGGAAATGATATATGAACCCTGTGTTCACTAAACTATTATTACAATGGCCAGTATATAGAAAACAATATAAGTGTCCATTAAAATATAATTAGGTAATGAAGATTAAAATATAATTGGACAATGAAATGATAAGAAATACTGCTCTTTGTGACAACTTGAGTGGAATACAAGAGGGTTATGTAAATTAAGTGAGAAAAACAAATGCAAGTACCAAATGATGTCTATCTCTGTCTCTTTATTATGTTTGTGTAAAAAACTTTAAACTAAGAATTAGGCAAAACAAAATGAAAAGAAACTCTTAGGTTATGACTGCAAGCTGAGGCTACCAGAAGTGGCCAAGAGGTAGTTGGAATAAAGAGTACAAATGGGGGGGGTCGGGCAGTAACGCAGTGGGTTAAGCGCACGTGGCGCAAAGCGCAAGGACCGGCGAAAGGATGCAGGTTTGAGCCCCTGGCTCCCCACTTGCAGGGGAGTCGCTTCGCAGGCGCTGAAGCAGGTCTGCAGATGTCTTTCTCTCCCCTTCTCTGTCTTCTTCCCCTTCTCTCTCCATTTCTCTCTGTCCTATCCAACAACACAACAATATTAACCACAACAATAGTAAAACAACCAGGGTAACAAAAGAGAAAAAAATGGCCTCCAGGAACAGTGGATTCCTGGTGCAGGCACCCAGCCCCAGTATAACCCTGGAGGCAAACAAACGAACAAAAAAAAGAGTACAAATGATCTAATAGAGGGCTGGCTGGGTGGTATAACACTTGGTTAAGCACTCAGGTCCTAGGTTCAAGTAAGGGGGAAGTTTTAGGAGAAGTGAAGCAGTGCTTCAGTTGTTTGGCTTCCTTTCTCCCTCTCTATTCCCTTCACACCTTCAATTCTTCTCTGTCCTGTCAACTATAAAAGAAAGAAAAATGAAAGAGAAAAATAGTTAAATAGAGTACTGTGAAGGTGGTGGCTACTGGTACTATGGCAGTTGGTAGTGTGGTACCGCACATTTGAAAAAATTATCAGTGCTTTTGTTTTCAGTCTCTAGCTTCACAACTTTTTTATATGGACAAGACAGAAGAACAGAAGGTAAGACATGACAGCACTGTAGTGTGCTGGGCTTAAACTTGGGTCATATGCATGTTAATGCAGAAGCTACCTAGTAAGCTATCTTGCTGGCCCAAAGAGCTATAAACTTATAACCCCAAAATATATACAGTGTTGTAAACCAGTATTACTTTATTTATTTATTTATTTATTTATTTTGCCTGCAGGGTTATTTCTAGGGCTCGGTGCCTGCACCACAAATCTACTGCTCCTGGAGGCCATTTTTTCCCTTTTGTTGCCCTTGTTTTATTGTTGTTGTGGTTATTATTATTGCTGTTACTGATGTTATTGTTGTTTGGTAGGACAGAGAGAAATGGAAAGAGGAGGGGAAGACAGAGAGGGGGAGAGAAAGATAGACACTCTCAGACCTGCTTCACCCCTTGTGAAGCGACCCCTCTGCAGGTGGGGAGCTGGGGGCTCACACTGGGATCTTTAGGCTGGTCCTTGCACGTTGTGCCATGTGTGCTTAACCCGCTTTGCTACCACCCAACCCCCTACTTTAATATTTTAAAGAAACATCATATATCCTAGTTCTCTATTCACTTTCATTGCCTTATCACTATTTCTGTGTTGTCATACTGAATATATCTATTTATTATACACCTCTCCTATAGATTTAAGCCCTATGGCAGCACAATTTTAGATTATGCTTACTTTGTTGTATGATTGTAACCCTTGTTGTGCCTGGAGTATAGTAAGACTTAAATAAATATTCATTGAATGAGGAATCTACACGGAGTCTGTGGCCACTGCAAATAGCCATATGTGTAAAGTTATAGAATCAGAGTATGGAGGATTGTATTGTGTACACTGAAAAGACGTGTTGAAATCCTAACCTCAGGGCTGAGTAGTGCCACACCCAGTTAGGTGCATATAAGTACTAAGCTCAAGAATCCACACAGTGATCTGGTTTCAAGCCCTCAGCTCCCCACCTGCAGGGGGGAAGCTTCATAATTAAGGAAGTAGGCCGGGGGTCCGGCGGTGGCACAGTGGGTTAAGAGCACGTGGCGCAAAGCGCAAGGACCGGCATAAGGATCCCGGTTCGAGCCCCCAGCTCCCCACCTACAGGGGCGTCGCTTCACAGGCAGTGAAGCAGGTCTGCAGGTGTCTATCTTTCTCTCCCCATCTCTGTCTTCCCCTCCTCTCTCCATTTCTCTCTGTCCTATCCAACAACGGACAACATCAACAATGGTAATAATAATAACCACAACGAGGCTACAACAAGGGCAACAAAAGGGGGGAAAATGGCCTCCAGAAGCAGTGGATTCATGGTGCAGTCACCGAGCCCAGCAATAACCCTGGAGGAAAAAAAAAAAGTAGGTCTACAAGTGTCTTATCTTTCTCCCTCTATATCTCCCTTTCCCCTTTCAATTTCTCTCTGTCCTGTCAAATAAAATGAGAAAAAATGGCAGCCAGGAGCAGTGGATTTTTCCCTGGAGAAAAAAAAAATAAATTCCTAACCCCAAAAACTGAATGTCACCATGTCGAGGAATAGGTTCTCGACAGTTATAATAAAGTTAATGAGAAATCACATTGGTTTAGGGTGGATCAAATTTGTTATAAAGAGAAAAGTATTTGGAGATACACAGAATGAAAAAGCGCATCTGAAGACAGAGACAGAATATTTTTTTTTTTTTTTTTTTTTGCCACAACTTGAGAAATCCCAGAGAGTGCCAAGACTAGTGCAAAAGCCTTTCTCTTAGGGATTTCAGAGAGGTTCTGTTGTTTTGCGTCACTCAATTTTTGTTGCTTTGTTACTGCAACCATAGGAAATTAACTCAAGGGACAAATAAAACTAAGCTTTTTAAATTACATGTTTGTTAATTAATTGATGGGATTAAATGCCAGGATTAGAGCTCATATTTCTTGAATATTCATTTCAGTGGACTTTCCTCTAGACCTTCCCTTGTCAACATTATTTTCATTAATTATTCCCTTAGGAAACTTTTCCAGGTCAGCCTCCCTCATTCTCATGAAATTGCTCATCATTTAGATGATTATGTAATGTGACTTTTTTGAGGACTACAGGCCCATATAATAGGTAACATTTTCCTCTTCCCAAAGAGGCAGTTTTCATTCTCTAGAAAAATGTTGACTCCATTAATAGTGATTTACAGGTGTAAATATCTAACTTTTCTTTTTTTAATCATCCCAACATTACTTTTCCTTGTGTAAATTAACCATTAATAAAAGTAGAAAACTCCCCCCCCCCCCAATTTGCACCATTTATTGCTATTGGCTCATATTGGACAAACTTTTCAGGACTTTGAAGATTTTTTCAAAAAAAAAAAACCAGTAAAGTCACTGGGCCAGGAAGATAGTAATAAGGGTCATGCTAAAACACTTTCTTACCTACGGTTTTGTAGTTTGAGGTTCAGTCCTTCTCCCCCAGAACCCTATTCTTCTAGCTCAGGAGGTGGGGGGAGGAAAAACAAAGCCACTTCAAGAGTAAAGAAACTTTCACAGGAGTGAAGAAACTGAATATAGAAATTAGGGCTTACACATATAGAGGAGTAGATAATGGAGGTAGGCTATGAGTGCTCCAGGGAGATAATTAATTCAGCCTACAGAACAGGGGTGGGGAGAAAAGCTGGAAGTAACAGTGAGTTCTAGAAACCATCACCTCTGGTGACTATATCCTTCTGAGAATGATAATTTACCTCTCTCAATATCACACAAGGTAAAAATAAAAACCTGGGGGGGGTGGAGAATACAGGTCCAAGAAGGATGACAGAGGACCTAGTGGGGCTTGTATTGTTATATGGGAAACTGGGGAATGTTATGCATGTACAAACTATTGTATTTACTGTTGAATGTAAAACATTAATTCCCCAATAAAGAAATTTAAAAAAATTTAAAAACCCTGAATCATACAGAAAAAAAAGTTGTGAGAAACATGGTGTCCAAACTCAGAAGTGATAGGTCATCCTGCTGAGATGACCCGGGGATAAAGTACAGTCAACTGTCCAATGAAAAAGAAACTATGTTTATTGAATGTGAGATTATTTTAATTGATAGAGTGCAGAACAGTAGTTAAATTCAAGAATAGAGGGACCAGCATGATAGCCCACCTGGATAGTTGTTCCACTGTGTCATTGCACAATCCAGGTTCTAGCTGGCCTCCACCTCACTATTGAAGCTTGTGATCTCTCTCCCCACCCCCACCCCCTTTCTCTCTCTGACAAAATCAGTTCAAAGTGGTGAAGCCCCAGCAGGAGAAAAAAAAAATAGAAAAAAGTTCAAGAATTGAGTTTAGTATCTTTTGCTTTCCTTAGGAACAAAATATTACAGATTCAGTCACCAGCACTATCATAAGCCAGAGCTGAGCAGTCCTCTGGTTTTTCTGTATCTTTCTCTTTAAAAAAACAACTAGATTGGGGGTGGTAGTACTTTGCAGACACCTATGATGTGGCACTGAGGAATGAAACTCAGGTATAGACAATTGTGCCGTAAACCATTAACCTCCAAATAAGATTTTTTAAAGTAAGTAAATATAAAAAATAAAGGTTTAATAAAAAAGAATAAAATATTAGGTGATGCATTTTTAAAATTTTTATTAAATTGTTTTATACATGTATTCTAAACAAAGACTATCCTGACCACTTGTTATAGTGGTCAGTATAGTCCAATGGCCTTAGTGTTTTGGTGACCCAGACCATGTTTTGAACAGTCTATTGTGTAATATAGAATTCATTGAAGCTGTCCACTTCTGCTGATTCTAAAAAGTAACCCAAGGCAGAGGCGTGAAAAAAAATCTCTGCATTAGTATTTATATAAGAATTGTAAATTGCCTTGCAAATGAATGCCTGAGCAAACTGTTTATCTGTAAACAATGTAGAAAGGAAAAAAAATAAATGCCAGATGAAATATTTTAAGAGATTTGGTTAGAGAGTCTATACTAATTTGGAATTTAGGGATTCTCAGAAGACTGAAATGAGACTCTTGTGGAAAAAGAAGGGAAAAAAAAACAAAGTTTTAGAGTGGAGAGAAGAGCTAGAGAAGAGAGGGAGAAGAAAAAAGAAAAAGAAGGTATGTGAAGAATAGTAAAGATGGTTAGTTCAGCAGGTTAAGCGCACCTGGTGTGAAGCACAAGGGCCAGCCTAAGAATCTCGGTTCGAGCCCTTGTGTCCCTACCTGCAGGGAGGTCTCTCTTCCCCTCCCCCTCTAGGTTTCATTCTGTTCTATCCAACAGCAATAACAACAAGGGCAACAAAAGGGAAAAAAATATCCTCCAGGAGCAGTGGATTTGTAGTGCAGGCACCGAGCCCCAGCGATACCCTGGAGGCAAAAAAAAAAGTGTCCTTTTGGGGGCCTGGCAGTAGTGCAGCAAGCAGGTTAAGTGGCATGAAGTGGACCAGCATAAGGGTCCTGGTTCTTGTTCCCAGATACCCACCTGCAGGGGGCTTGCTTCATGGGAGGTGAAGCATGTCTGCAGGTGTCTACCTTCTCTCCCGCTGTCTGTCTTCCCCTCTTCTCTCAATTTCTCTCTGTCCTACTCAACAAGAACAGCAATGGCAACGATAACAATAACAACAAGGGCAATAAAATGAGAAAAAATGGCGTCCAGGAGCAGTGGATTTGAAGTGCAGGCACTGAGCCCCAGCTATAACTCTGGAGGCAAACAAAAAAAAAAAAAAAAAAAGAAGAGTCCTTTCCTCCTGGATGGTGTGGAGCTCTGCTATCACCAGGTGACAGTTCACAACTTTGCAGGTAAGCAATAGAATTAAAGGGAATTCTTATCTCTAAACTTCACATAGCACCCTGTAATTATAACCATCTTATAATGTCACAAGTGCCAGACAAAATGTATTTCAGAATTTGTACTGCTTAAACAATTTCTAAAAAAAAAAAAGTTACCAAGTTTCTCCAAAGCATTGCTCCAAAAATTGCAAATTGAGATTTGATTCATTTACAGCTATAATTCAATGCATTTATTCTTTCTCCTTGAGATTTTTTTGTCAGTACTCACTTGGTGGAAGAGATACCATGATCAATGAAGGTGGTTTTCATAGGATGATATTGATACTGATATTCACTGTAGATGTGCTGGCCCCTGTGATCTTTTACTCTCCCCCCAATTGAAAATAAATAAAATTCTTATCATTATTTTAAAAAAACTGACTGTAGTGGTCCGGGAGGTGGCACAGTGGAAAAAGCACTGGACTCTCAAGCATGAGGTCTTGAGTTCATTCCCCGGCAACAGATGTACCAGAGTGATGTCTGGTTCTTTCTCTCCTCCTATCTTTCTCATAAATAAATAAATAAATTCTTTAAAAAAAAACTGACTATGACACTGGCCATATTCTCTTTACCATATTGGGTTATAGAATCATGATCTGTTACCTGAAGGTAACTAGCAGCTATCCATTTACATTGGTAAGCCCTCCATATTTAGTGTATTTTCTGCTGGACAATGTTACTTACAGTATCCTTTGAGAATTGTGTAAGGATTGATGGAAATAATATATGATAGTAATAGGGATGACTGTCACTTTTTTGACCAGGGACTGGGAATTATACTAATAGATTTCATCCCTAAAACAGTCCTGCAAGAAAAAGGAGATTCAGACACTAACTTACCCAAGATTCCATATTCATGTGAGCTAGAAATTCAACCTCTGAACTTACAAACCTTTTAATGGTATGCTATCCTGACTTTTATTTTTCAGATCAAATGCAGATTCCCATCCTATCTCCTGTTATTTGAATCACTAGAAGCTCCAGTAGAAGAACTCTTGAGCTCTCACCACATTTCATGTTTGAAGCTATAAAACAACCCTTCCACTTCCTGAAGCTTATGACTGACTCTGAAGGGCAGCCTTAACTAGCATACTGGTGAAAGTGTGCCTGCCTTTCTCCTAAGTCATGGGGGATACAGACGTCATCTAGTCATTTGTATAGCCTAATTGAAAGTTAACATATGAAAAGAAATATATTTGAAAAATTAGTCTTTGGTCAAGAAGACTAATAATAATTCACCTGAGTATTACAACTTCTTTGTCACGCACATGGCATAGGTTCCAACTGGGTTCCCCCACCACCACCAGAGGAAGTTTTTATTTGTTTGTTTTTTTCATTAGTGACTTAATATTGATTTACAAAACTATGTGATGACAGGGATATAATACACCACACCATTCCAACCACCAAAGTTCTGTGTCCCGTTCCTTCCATTGGAAACATCAGTAGTTCTCCTAAAGTCACAGATATGGGTACACTATAATTTCTATAGTTTTTGCCCATTTTTTTCTGTGGTCCTGCTTTTTCTTCCTTTCTAAGTCACATCTACACCTATTACTATTTCTGAGGGTTCTTCCTTTATTCCTCTTACGTTTCTGGGTCCTGATGGAATTGAAATTCAGAATCCTCTGGTCTGCATTCCCTAACATTTCTCTTCCTCTGAGAATATGGATCAAACTTTATCTTTTTTTAAAAAATTTTATTTATAAAAAGGAAACATTGAATAAACCATAGGATAAGAGAGGCACAACTCCACACAATTCCCACCACCTGAACTCTGTATCCCATCCCCTCCCCTGATAGCTTTCCTATTCTTTAACCCTCTGGTAGTATGGACCCAAGGACATTGTGGGGTGCAGAAGGTTGAAGGTCTGGCTTCTGTAATTGCTTTCCTGCTGAATATGGGCGTTGACAGCTTTGTCCATACTCCCAGCCTGTCTCTCTCTTTCCCTAATGGGCAAGGGCTTTGGGGAAGCGGAGCTCCAGTACACATTGGTGGCTTTAGGTCCATGATTGGTCAACAATTTGTTTGGCTTTGTATGGACCAAACTTCTTTAGGATGTGCAGAAGAGAAGGTGGGAGTTCTGGCTTCTATAATTGTGAGGAAGCTTCTTTATTGCCTCCCCTCTCTACCTGAAAAAGCGTGGAGCAATGATGCCCAGTAGCAGAAAAAATTGGCAAAAAGAAAAAAAAAAGATAGTCTTATGGTGAGGGTACACAAACTCATATCCATCTTGCCATTGTCTACTTTGATTTTCTTTTTATCTACATGGTGCCCACTTGCTTTCTGTCCATTTCTCCAAGTGCCATCACGTTCTTGGGTCTTACCTCTTCTAAACACTTCCTTCTTAACATTATGTACCATTATGTCCCAGGGTCTTACCTCTTCTAAACACTTCCTTCTAAAGTACCCCCCTTTGGCAGTTCAGTTTAGAAAATCATTGAGGGGAATATATTTAGGGAAAAATGCACCCCTGAATATTTAGATGATAGAAACCTATAGAATGCAGATATCTAGACTGTCTTAAGGAGTTCCTCACTTCACCATTCTAATTACATTTTTTAAAATGATATTTATTTATTCCCTTTTGTTGCTCTAGTTGTTTTTATTGTTGTAGTTATTATTGTTGTCGTCATCCTTGGATAGGCCAGAGAGAAATGGAGAGAGGAGGGGAAGACAGAGAGGAGGAGAGAAAGATAGACTCCTGCAGACCTGCTTCACTGCTTGTGAAGCAACTCTCCTGCAGGTGGGAAGCCGGGGCCTCAAACCGGGAGCCTTACACAGGTCCTTGCGCTTTGCGCCATGTGTACTTAACCCACTGTGCTACCGCCCAACTCCCTCCAATTACATTTTTATGACCAATCTAGAACCCTGATATCTAGAAACTGCTTCATCTAAAAAACTTTATAGCCATAAGATTAAAGAGGGATTTTAGGTGGCTTCTGATGAAATCATACATATGCTTTTTAAAGTATCTTGGGAGCTGAATATCAACTTATATATAATTCTACCTTGATATTTCACAGTGGAAAACTAAATGTGAAGATCGTGTTTGGATTTTTTTTTTTTTTACTTTGCTCTCTCGTTTGTAGTGGTGTGTTCTCTCTGAAATTTTTTGCCTCATGAAACCATCTTAATTTAAAGTAGCACTTCTTCCTACCTAACATTTGCTTCCTCCAGCCTTTTATCATAATACTGTCTTGTATGGTGAAGTTATCACTGGAAAAATTTCCCCAGGAAATAGTTAGAATGGTAATGGTCATTTTAAGATCTTTTTTTTTTTTTTTTTTTTTAGAATGAAGCAGATTGTTTATTTGAGAAATAATTATGAACAGAAATAAAAAATACATGCTTCATAAAGAAACTGTTTTATTGAAGATAAGCCATTTTATTTAATAAAGCAGTTAGTATTTCCCAGTTTAATTAGAAGGAAAATACGAGATAAATCCCATTCTGTAAAATATGTGACCAACTTTCCTCAAATGTATCAGGGTTATCAAATTGGGAAAATCTAAGAAACTATCATTCTGAAGAGAGGACTGGCGAGGGGCCAGGTGGTGACACACCTGGTTGAGAGCACATTTTACATACAACGAGTATGGACCTGGGTTCAAGCCCCAGTCCCCACCTGCAGGGGAAAGGCTTTGCAAGCGGTGAAGCAGTGCTGCAGGTGTCTCCCTTTCTCCCCCTACCCTATCAATTTCTGGCTGTCTCTATCCAATAAATAAGATTTTTTTTAAAGAGTAGACTGGCAAGACTTGATGAGTACATTCAGTGTTATATTAGAAAACTTCAAAAAGGACACTAAACACACAGCAAAGAAATATGAATAAGTCATGTACACTAGTTAATTGAGAATGTAGAAGTAATGGTTCACTAATTGTTAACTAATGCACTATAAATGTAAAATTCTAGTCCAGAGAAAATCCTGTCTTCTGAAACCTTAAATCCAATAATAAGGCTCTTTGGACATACTTTTACTGCGGTATTATGCTATCTCCCTTGCTACGTCATGTACCATTCCAACTTACTCAATCAAGTCCATGTGTGTTTCTGTTAGTCTTTGACCAGAGGGCATTGATAAAAAGATGACCCAGCCATATGACAATGAGCATGCTTATAGTGGCAAATTTTGTACTCATATATTCATTCTATTTCATATTTCATATTTATTCCAGTCATGCTTTTCTTTAAAAGTAAATTCTCCCAAAAGACTAAGCATTTCTCTAATTGTCCTCAAGATGGCAGACTTGAACAAAAGATAATTTCATTTTAACATTCTGGGCTTCTCAAGTTTTCTTTGAAGTTGAACTTACAAATCTTTTTTATCACTCTATAGGCTTGAAATTTTCTATTCATGTTTTAACTTTTTTCTTCAATATTCCTCATATACAAGGAAATTTTAATCTAAGTTATTCTTAGGATACCATAGCCAATAATGAGATTCTATAAGTCTCATAAGATGTGTATATATTGGACAAGAGTACGTTAGGTAAACTTGTCTACTTGGGTAGGCTCCGGGCCATCTACATATACCTATGTTGTCCTATAACAATACTAAATTATTACTGGAAACTCTTTAACTGCAAAAACTGTGATTTACAACTTGAGATATTATCACAAAATAAACTGATTTTTTTTCAAGAATATGTAAGTTTGGCAAGATGACCTGCGGTATGTGCCAGACTCCAGTTCAGCTTAAGTCTGCGAAGCTTTAGTGCAGTTGTGTCTTTCTCTTTCTACCTCTGTGTCTATCTTCTATCTGACAAATGTTAGCCTGAATCAGGGCTATGGATTGACTTGCCAACATCCATTCCCATCAGAGAAGCAATTACAGAAGCCATAACTCCCACCTCCTGCACCCCCCCAATAGAATTTTGGTTCATATGACCAGAGGAGTAAATGATAGGAGGAGATTGCTCATATGGCTCTGAACCCCAATTCCACCAACACCTGAAGTGTTTGTCACCAATAATCTTTTTTTTTTTTTCAATTCTTTTTCTAGCGTTTGCCCTTCTTCCATAGCCAGTCAACAGCGTCAGGTTGAAAGCTGTCAGGAGCTGCTTGTTGCTGGCTTTGAAAGTGACTGGGATCCATGTGGATTCAGTCGGCTAGGAAGGATCGTCAGTTTCCCCAATGAATGGGTACTCACGGGATGCACCAAGAGAAGGTCGATCCAATGCATCCTGATCCAATCATTAAAAGGGAAGCAAATCTGGAAAAAAAAAAAAAAAAAAAAACAGGTGAAGGGGAGGGGTGGTGGTGGTGCACCTGGTTAAGCACACCTAGTACTAAACTCAAGGACCCGCACAAGGGACTGGGTTCAAGCTCCCAATTCCCACCTGCCAGGACAATGCTTCACAGGCAGTGAAGCAGGTCTTCAGGTGTCTGTCTTTCTCATTTCCTCTCGTCCTCCCCCTCCTCTCTCTGTCTCATCCAATAAAATGGCCACCAGGAGCAGTGACTTCTAACACCTCATCACAGACCCCTGCAAGCATCAACCCGGCTTTGACCTAGCACGTTATGATTGGGCCCTCCTCAATCGCTATCGAACAGGCCATGGCCGGTGCGCTGCTATGTTCCATCACTGGGGAGCCAGAGACGACCCGAACTGCCCCTGCGGCTCCAGACAGACTATGACCCACATAGTCAACGACTGCCACCTCTCCAGATTCAAAGGAGGTCTCGAAACTTTACATCAGGCTCAACCTGACAGCTGTTGACTGGCTACGGAAGAAGGGCAAACGCTAGAAGAAGAAGTGCCAGCACCAAGCCCCAGCAAGTCAAAAAGAAAAAAGAAAAGAAGGCAAGACCACAGAAAATAATGGGGCTGGGAGGAATATAGGTATAGGCATTTGTAGATATACAGTCAACAGTTTCCAGTATAGTGGGTGGGGACACAGATATATATTAAAAGTTAGCCAGAGTTGTATAGCCCTGATGACAGAAAAAGAAAAGAAAAAAAAAAAAAAAAAGAAAAATGAAGCGTGATCACTGGGATTTAGGGGTACTTTCTCTATTTTCAGATATTGTCAAGTTTGGATTAATTGACAAGGGCTTAGTTTTCAAAGCATCTCCTTGAATTAGTTACCCAATTCTCACTCCTGGGCTCTTTTCTCCTGTTTTTTTTTTTAATTATTATTATTCCATCCATAGGTTTGTTTACTATTATGAGTACTAATTTTACAGACAACTAAACTGAAGAGAGTCTTTGAGCTTAGAACCAGCCAAATTACCTTTATCAAAATTAAAAGTGAAAATGTATTTGAAGTCAAGTCCTCAAGGTTGCTTGGTCTTTCCAAAAACATACACGCATCAATAACAGCAATAGACACTAGGGGGCAGTAAAACACAGTATATGTGACCACCACCACCCCATCGAAATGATAAATTTTAAAGTTTCAACTATGAAACTAACAATTTTTAAGTTTCAACTATCAAATTCTTTGATAGTTTCTGTTGTTCAAGAGGATTACACAGGCACATGTATTCCTAAATGTTGTTGTATTTTGACATTAAGTCAGTTAAAAGATCTGATTGAGCCTATGCATTCAGTTACCATTGCACATTGATGTTATTTTGCAAATTGTTTTACTTAGATTAAAAATTAGGACAGACTTTTTTATTGGATTTTATCATTCTGTCTTATTATCTAGGTAAAATCACCCTTGCATCCCCACGCCACCCCAAATAACCTCTCTAATTATTTATTTCTGTGAACTCAAGTCATTATATGTTAGTTTTATTCCAGGTCTGAGTCTTGTGTTTAAACTAATTGCTTGACAATCATGATGGTGTGCTTGGAGATGCTGAGCACACAGGTGAGGGGGATCAGGCCTCTGGTTGGAAACTTCTGAGGGACTCGTGGTCACCATGAGACAGATGTGAAACAGGTATGCCTCACCGTTAATAAGAGACCTGTACCTGCTACGGTTTAGGTGCAGATGGAGAGCCACAACCCCACAGCTGGCCTTTTTCAGGACTTAGGCCTCGTGGAAGGCTCACTTAGCTCCTCTGTAGAGCTGGCTCTGGCAGAACAAACCACAGTTCTGGCTTTTCCATCGTTGCAAAGCCCAGACTTTCTTCTGGTTTTCTCAAGCACGACCACTACCTCTCTCAACTTACCCTAATGTTGCTGTTCTGATTCTAGTGTCTTGGGTCAGAAAAGGTTACTACAAATCTATGGGAAATAGGGAAATACCAAGTTATTACAAACTTTTTGTATTTTTTAAAATTGTTTGCCTCCAGAATTATCACTGGGGCTCAGTGCCAGCACTGTATCCACTGCTCCTGGAGGCCATTCCCCACCCCACCCCACCTCATTTTATTGGATAGAACAGAGAGAAGTTGAGAGAGGAGGAGAAGATAGAGAGGGGGAGAGAAAGACACCTGCAGACCTGCTTCATTGCTTGTGAAGCAACCCTCCTGCAGCTGGAGAGCTGGGACTCGAACCCATATCTTTGCACAGGTCCTTGTGCTTCGTACTATGTACACTTAACATGGTGTGCTACTGCCCAGCCTCCCCTATCAACTCTTTGGAGAACTGCTGGCCAAACTTTCACTGAACAAATATATTTCAAAAATTTTTTGAAAAAAAATTTTCTCCACTTACACTCAAATCTCTCTTTGAGAATAATCACACTGTTACCGTCTTCTTACCATGTGGAATATTTAACATGGGCTCTAAACTGAGAGGTGACATTTGAAAATGTTTATGTGCACGTACTAATAGTTACCCACTTGAATAGAGTGCTATTCTGCCATATATGCAACCCAGGTTTGCGCCAAGACTCCACACATTGAAGGAAACTTTTATGCGATTGTCTTTCACTCTCTCTGCTTCTCTTCTCTCTCTCTCTCTCGTTTCCTCTCTCTCTCTCTCTCTCTCACTCTCTCTCTCTCTCTGCCTCTCTACTTCTACTTCTCTATCTAAAAAAATAAAAAAAAGAAAAAGTAAAGAATGGAGAATTAATGATATGTATTTAAACTTTTTAATTGATTTAACATTGCTTTACAATATTACAAGGTGTTACTACAGTTTTACACCTATAATTACATATATCAATGCACCCACACTAAAGTTCCTTGGTTATTGTACCAATTTGAACTCTATATACCACCCATTTTCCCCTTCCCTCTGATAACCAGAATAAGTTTCACAGAGTCTAAGAGTCAGTTTGGCTACTGTTACATTTTAATCTTGAGAGTTTGTTTTAGTTATCTGTTTTCCACATCTGAGTGAAACTATCCAGCAGTTGTCTTTTACTTCCTTATTTATTTCAATAATTAATGAAATGTTTAAATAAACAAATTCTAGCATCTTTCTTAAAAATTATTTTTATTTATTTATTGGATAGAGACAGCCACAAATTGAGAGGGAAGGGGGAGGTAGAGAGGGAGAGAGACAGAGAGACACCTGTAGCACTGCTTCACCACTTGCAAAGCTTTCCCCCTGCAGGTGGGGACCATGGGCTTGAACCCAGATCCTTGCATATTGTATCATATGCACTCAACCAGCAACCAGGTGTGCCAACACCAGCCCCCCTTTTTTTAAAATTAACTTTATTATTTTTTTGTTTATTTATTTATCTTTTTAATTTTTTTTAATTTTTTTATTTAAGAAAGGATTAATCATTGTTCAGCTATGGCTTATGATGGTGTGGGGGATTGAACCTGGGACTTTGGAGCCTCAGGCATGATAATCTCTTTTCAGAATCATTATGCTATCTACCTCTGCCTATTATCATCATCATCATCCTTACCATTATTATTATTACTATTATCTTTTTTGTCATTACTGGTATCTTATCATTCTGGGCCAACTTTTGCTGCTAGGAATACAGAGGCATAGAAACAGAGAACCGAGAGGAGCAGATACCGAATCACACAACCTTCCCTGGTGTGGTGGGGATGAGGTAGAACCCATATTGCATGCATGACTACGTTGGCATCGTCCCATCTGATCTGTCCTACAAATCAGGATTCTTAAGATAATTGAGCTAATACTGTATATATTGCCAGTGTGCTAAGTACTTAATAAGTACATTATTTTAACCTCCATGAACTCTAAAAAGATATTTTTATTTTATAGATGAGGAAACAGTTTAGGGAAGTCAGGAATATGAAGGAGAATGCTAAATGATTACAAAAAACAGTAGATAGTATTTATTGATTTGTGTTGCTATTTCCTATCAAGAGTTTTCTGTGGAGTCATCCAGTTAAATGATGCAGCAAATGCTCTGAGTTCGTATCTTCTTTCTTTGTCCCTTCCTTCTTTACTTCCTCCCTCCCTCCCACCCTCCCTTCCTTCCTCCCTTCCTCCCTCCCTCCCTCCCTCCTTCCTTCCTTCCTTCCTTCCTTCCTTCCTTCCTTCCTTCCTTCCTTCCTTCCTTCCTCATTTTCCCTCCTTCTTTCTCTCTTTGTTTTCCTCCAAGATTATCCCTGGGGTTTGGAGCTGGCACCATGACTCCACTGATCTTGGTGGCCATTTTTCCCATTGTATTGGATAGGACAGAAAGAAATTGGAAGAAGAGGGGGAGTTAGAGAGGGAGAGAGGTAGAAACCTGCAGACCTGCTTTACCGAGTCTGAAGCATCCCCACTTCAGGTGAGAAGCCAGGGGCTCAAACCTAGGTCCTTGATATTAGTACTATGTGTACTTAACCAGGTGTGCCACCACCACCACCACCAGTTCCTTTCTAGGGCATGTGCAGGGACAGAACAACTTGAGTTCTCATGTACATCCAGACTACCTGGTTGACCTTGCTCCTACCTACATAAGCTTGTCTGGGCAACACAGAGAGCACATGCTATTAATATACTTCTGCCACATCTCTTGTTCTTTCTAACTTGTTTTTCTAGAAGTGCAGTGCTATGGTTTAGTGGACACTGCTTTTCCTTGACTTTCAACTAGTCAGAGGAGGAATCAGAAGACGTGGATTCTATTCCTGCTTTGCCACATATTAACATACCTGATTTAATCCCATAAGCCTTATGTGTCATTCTGTATTGATCTATACAGGGTGGTGGTGATAGTTTTCCTGTCTATTTGTTCAGACTGTGCTATGTATGATAGAGCACTTTGAAACCTCTAAGGTCTGAGATAAAATTAGAAGTCATTACTATTATTGTGTGCAAAGGAATCCTCTGGTTCCAAGGGTTACTGTTATAGTCTTAGTTCATGACACCATGAGATCTTAGAAGTTTGGGGCTATAGCACAACATAGTGCTTAGAAGGAATGCAGTAAACATTCAGCCAGTGACAGGGTGGATGACTAGATGAGCAAAAGCAGTTAAAAATTAAGAAGCTTGAGAATTTTTGTTTACTTCTGACCCTACTCTTTTAATTATTCTTTTAAAATTCCTACTTCATTTTTTTCCACCAGGGATTTTCACCGTTGCTTTATGCCTGCATAATTTCATCACTTTCAACAACTCCTTTTTTTCTTAGAGGGTCAGAGACAGAGAAGAGAAGAGAGACAGAGATAGAAAGAGAGATACTGCCGTACTTCTCCACTGTTGTTGAAGCTTTTCCATCATAGACTGCTTCTAAGTGGTTGATGGGGTCCTTGTGCCTGATGAAATGTGTACTCTACCAGGTAAGTAATTTCCCAGTTCCACTCTTGTATTTCTTGTTTGTTTGTTTATTTTACTTCCACCAGTTTTATCACTGGGGCTCAGTGCCAAAATAGTTTGCATCTACCGCTTCTGGTAGTAATTTTTCCCCTCCTTTCTACTTTATTTTTATTTGAAAGAACAGTAAGAAATTTAGAGGGAAGGTAAGATTTTAACCACTCATGAAGCATCTTCCCTGTAGGTGGGGAGTGGGGGCTCGAACCTGGATCCCTGAGCATGGTGATATGGGTGCTTAACTGGATGTGCCACCTCTCAGCCCCCTCTACACTTACATTTCTAATTGCCTGTTGAAAGTCACTGCCTGGATGCCCAGAAGCACTGTAAATTGTCCTTACCCCCAGATTTGCTAGCTTTCATTCTCTGCAGATCTGTGGACACTTCTTATTCCTGATAATAGCATTATCTCCTCCAGCCCCCCATATTTATATTTACCCATTTATCCTATTCTCTACATTTTATCATCCAAAAAGTTTTTTCTTTCTTTTTTAAATTTATTTATTTCTACATTTAGAATTACATGTTGACAGGGGTTTGAATCCACACTATTCCCATAACCAGAGTTCCGAATCTTCAGTCTCCCCACTGCAATCCACCACAGTTCCCTAAGGTTGTAGATATGGGCCAGCTATCAGCTCTACTGTCCACATTCATACATAGTTGCCCCCCCACCTTTTTTTCTTGAATCAATCCTCTCTTCTCCAAGCCACTCATAATATCATAACTACCTCCATATTTCCCTCTCCTTTTCCTTCTCTCTCTGGGTGCTGATGGAGCTGGAGTTCAGAGCCCCTTTATCTTCATCCTATCACTTCTCCCCTGCTTGGGAATGTGGATCAAGGTTGTTTGTGGGGAGCAGAAGGTAGGAATTCTGGATTCTGTAATTGCTTCTCCACTGAGCATGGGCATTGACAGGTCGTTCCATACCCCCAGCCTGTTTCTATCTCTCTCTAGTTCTAGAGATGGAAGGGTCCAGGACATATTGGTGAGATCGTCTGCTCAAAGAAGTCAGGATGGAGTCATGGTAGCATCTGTAACTTGGTGTCTGGAAGGTGACATGACCTAAGTTGAGACAAAATAGTTAATGAACAGGAACCAAAAAGTAGGATTAGGGCACATGAGATCAGGGATTTTAGGGTAGAAGAAAACTAGGGAAACCATTTTAGGCATGTTCCTGGGGGCACACAACTATGGCAGTTTTGCTTGAGTTTAGTTTTTGCGTTCATCTTCTGTAACATGCATGTATGAATTAATTAAACTTCAGCCAGTTCACAATTAGGCCAAAAGATGATGCTGATTATGAAATTTAATCTTTTTTCCTAAAATCAAAGATCTGGCTGGGCAGTCTTATTTCTGTTTCAAAAGGAGTATTGTCAGGATCTTGTTCCAAGGTGAAGACTGTGCTGAATGCTCTCGGATAGTTCAATTTCATCTATGATTTCAATGATTAACAATTAATCATCGCCCCCAACAAACTTGCGTGTTTATGATTTAGAGCTAAAAAGTTCATGGGTTAGACAATTATTGTGCATGTTCATATATATCCTAAAAAGGATGCATTCATGCTGGATTGGACATTTCTTTTCACTTCCACCATCAATTTGTTTCTGTGTAATCATTTAAAAAATAATTCCTTAAAATACAATTAGCATATCATTCAATTAACTCTTTAGAAATGTACAATTAAGTTACTGTTAATATATTCACAGTTAATATATGCAACTAATACCACAATCAGCTTTAGAACATTCATCTCACCCCCACCAAAAACATTAGCCTTAGCAGTTATTCTGCTTCTTTTTACCTTTGAGCCTCACTCTCAGTCATAGGAGTCTACTAATCAACTATCTTTCTATTCTGGTCACCTAATGTGAATGGAATCATATGCTATGTGGTCATTTTGTAACTTGCTTCTTTTGCATGACACTGTATCTTTAAGCTTCAACTATGGTACACAATACATTATTATTTTAGTATGCATCACTCTTTACTGCCAAACAATATTCCACAGAATGGATATATCACAATTTATACATTCTTTCTTCAGCTGATGAATATTTGGGTTGTTTCTAATATATGTTTGATATTTGGTTATTTTGAATAATACTGTTGTATGTGTAAGTTTTGTATAGACATGCTTCCATTTTCTCAGGTAGATATCTAAAAGTAGATTGGTTGCTTCACATGATAAACCTATGTTTAGCCTTTAGATGAACTGTCAGATAGTTTCCCAAAGCAGATAAATCACTGTAGAGTCATTCTGAATTTGGTGGCATTGTATGCATCTTATTAATGATGAGCATTTAATGTGAGAGTGGTAGGAGGCTTAATATTTAAGCTTGTCAAAAGAAAGACATTTTTTGTTAAGTCCTATTTGTTTAGACCTTATGTCTGAGTTACCATCAGAAAACCTTCCAGAGGAGAGGTCTACATTGTGATGTCTGACTTTTCTATGTCTAAAGATGAGGTCACTGGTTAAATACACTTAGATTTAAATTCACCTTCACTGACATGTGGCCTTGAGCCAGGCTCTTTCTCTGTCCTTTGTTAGGAGATCCAATGCTAGTCAGCCTGAGTTCTTTTGTGTCATTAATAGCCCTTGAAGTCAGTATTTGATCTTGTACTCATGTATTCTTTCCATGAAGAGTGATGATGGAATAAAATTATGTCTCAGAGATAATATCATGACCATGTAGTGAGTGGGAGAGAAAAAAAGGTATGCAACTTAGTGGAGCTGGAGTATTACCCAAAAGTGTTTAAGGAAGGAGGAGAGGAAAAATCATCTTTATGGCTTATACAGCTTATGCTTCACAACCCTGAATACATAAAGTATAAATGCCTTGTCCCAGGTTTAATTATGTTAGACTGATTCCATCATTTACAAAACTGAAAAGAGAAAATGATGTCACTGTCTGTCTGCACTTAGCCTTCATTTAGATTGTATATTATCTCACCTCGGGGGGGGGGGTGGGTACTGAAATCAGTTGTATTTCCTATTTTAATAAAGAAGATAAAAGATGAAACTTCTATTGTTGAATAAAATATAAGGAAACTTAGTAGATCATGTCTAGTTCTACATTTTACCCTATGTTTTGCTTTTTCCTCTTCGTTTCTTAAATTCTACCTGTAAGTGAGATTGGCTGGAGCTGGTTTGTTGCAGCAAGGCTAAAGGACTGGGGTGGAGTGGGTGGTAGCAAGGAAAGGGGGCTGCAAAGGCGTTGTGGGCTCTGTGCACAATGGCACTGGAGGATCTAAGTTAATGGTGGAATTGGTGAGCAAACACCTATCATGGAAAGATGAGAAAGTGTAACTTTGTGATGACAAATGTCTTGTTAAGTCATTATTTCCTCAATATAACATTATTTTTTTTTCCTCTGGGGTTATTGCTGGGCTCGGTGCCCATGAATCCACTGCTCCTGGAGGCCATTTTTCCCCCTTTTTTGTTGCCCTTGTTGTTGTAGCCTCGTTGTGGTTATTATTATTACCATTGTTGATGTTGTTCGTTGTTGGATAGGACAGAGAGAAATGGAGAGAGGAGGGGAAGACAGAGAGGGGGAGAGAAAGACACCTGCAGACCCGCTTCACGACCTGTAAAGCAACTCCCCTGCAGGTGGGGAACCGGGGGCTTGAACCGGGATCCTTATGCCGGTCCTTGCACTTTGCACCACGTGCACTTAACCCACTGCACCACCGCCCGACCCCAATATAACATTATTTTAAATGGCATTTCAATAGGAACTAAAAGACCCCAAAGAAGTTATCTAACTAAACTATACTTCTCTAAAAAGATTTAAGTTTGATAAAATTGTATATCTACCAGTCTTCTCTAGTCCTCATCCCCATAACTTAGTATGTCCTGTTCAGGTATGCAGTCCACTCCCAGGTTGTCCTATCTACCCAAGGATGCCCTGTTTTCAGTTTCTGATTTGTTATGTAGTGAAGAGTCATCAAACAAGCATATTCTAATTTATGCTTCCACATGAAAAAAACAAGATATTTAATTCTAAATTAAGTTTTTTTGTGTGAGATAAGATTGTTGTCTAGGTTTATTCTTTTGCATGTGGCTTTTTGATTTTCTCACTGACTGAAGAAGTTTCCTTTTCCCATTACATGTTCTAGACTTTCTAGTCATAAACAAGTTGCCTGCATATGTGTGGGTTTATTTCTGGATTAGCCGCTTTTTAAAAATATTAAATCTACCTTGTGTTTCTGGAATAAACCCAACTTAGTTATCCTGGTTTATCCTATTTATATACAGCTTTATTTGGTTTTTAATATTAATTTGGGTTTTTTTCTATGCTTAAGAAGGAGATGAACCTATAATTTCTCTTCCTTGACATAAGTCTTGATAAGCTTTGATATCCAGGCCACTTCAGCTTTGTAATACTTGTTAGAAAATGAACCTGTTTCCAGGAGGGGAAAAAAAAGTAAGAGTGGAATAATTCACTAGTGATGTCATAGAGGCCTGAAATTTTCTTAGAGAAAGATGTTTTAACTGAGAATTCAACAAATTTTTAAAAAGGAGTGTCCTTCATTTTTATGGAGCTCAGCAATATTTTGAGTGCAAAACCTAGATAAGGTCACAGATTTAGAAGACCCTTCAGAAAACAAATGGCAGAGAATCTAGGACCTAGACACCAGCCAGGAAACTGTTAATAATAGTACTGTAATAATAGTTCAACAGTACCTTTGGGATCAGATTGAGCTAGGAAAAATAGCTGGAAATGCTTCCTATAGTTATCCAGGGGAAGGGAAATAGAAGTCAGGAAGTAAAGTTCAGAGTAGAGCTAATCACTAGCAAATAAAGTGCCAATAGATGAATCCACAAAAGAGAGAACATAAGTGGTGAAGAAAACACAGTGATAGGTGTGAGGAAGCTTTTAGGTCAGGAGTGCTGAGTGCTGGATAACTATGCAGATTACCTTTTCGGGCAAGCTCTGCCATGCCTCAGGTTTAAATTATGTTAAGAGCCCTAGAGAGACAGGTCATCCCCTCCACATTGTCTGTCTTAGTTAGGCTCTCTTTTGGCTTTTCAGTTTCCCAGTAGCTCATATTGATTTCTCTTCTCCCAAAGCTTTAATAACATCTTATATGTTTTCCCTGGTTGGTTGATATTGACTTCTTATTAAATAAAATTTGGTCTCTATGCTTAAGAAGTAAAAATTCTGATGGAGAAAGGAAGTTTACTCACAGTTAACACTAAACTATCCATGATAACTAGGAAAATCCAGACCAAACTGCTCAAATTCAGGAAAATTATGTTTTACAGAAGGGGGATTCTTTGAGGTTTTGCCACATAGAATTATATTCTTTCTGTAGTGTAAAATACCTGGTGACTTTTCATTGAAAAGGGACTTAGAAACAAAGTTAGGGAGCCGGGTAGTGGCACACCTGGTTAAGCACACACATTACAAGGACTCGGGTCCAAGCCCCTTGTCCCTACCCTACCTGCAGGGGGAAAGCTTCATGAGTGGTGAAGCAGGGCTGCAGGTATGTCTCTTTCTCTTTCCTTCTCTACCTACTCCTTCCCTCTCAATTTCTGTCTTTACTCAATAATAAATAAATAAATAAATAAATAAATCTTTAGAAAGGAAATTCTAGCCTAATCTTGAATGTATTAATGAGAAGGTCTCTATAGCCATTGTGTTTCTTAAGCATTCTGTAACTTACATAAAGCAGTTCTTGAATTTTCAAGATACTTCATCTGCTAAGTGTCAGAAAAATACAGCTAAAGTTACATTGTGTCAGCACGGATGTCAAGGAGAAATCCGAAGGGTCAGATCTCCAGGAACTTGGCATTCTTAAAATATCAGTGGTTCATTCTGTTTGGCAGCTTGAAGAGCCATTCAGATTCACAAGTAAGAGTGCAGACTAAGAAAAAGGTAACAAATAATAAAGGGTCTACTTATCAATACCTTTCAGAAATCTGAAAACTATTACATTCATATATTGCTATAGGAAATCCTTGGCCAAGACAAAAATATTAAAAAAAATTTTCTTTAATGTTTCTCAAATGTCATTATGCCTAAGAATTGCTTGGTGCATGTTAAAGTACACGCTCCTGGGCCCCAAGCACAGAGACTCACACAGAACTTTCTGGAGTTGGATCCAGATAGCTGCATTGTTGCAAGTTAACCACATGTATTGGAATCAGGTAGTTTGTGGACCACATTTTCAGAAGACCTGCCATAAATATTTTCATCAATGTTGGGAATGTCTTGACTGCCTTCAATTATTCCACCATATTCTCTCTGTGCTAACAATATATCTTATAATTTTTTACTATATTCTCTGTGTGTTTATGTACCTCAGCTGCCAAATCTCTGTGTGATAGGCCATAATATAATCTATTTCTAAAGAAGAGGTCTGGAAGTAGATTTTATTTCTCCTCCCACATTCAATCTGTCACCTCCTCCTACCATTCTGTTCTAATGTTTTCTTTATGTTTGTGTCTTCTTCTCAAGAGCCTTAGCCCAAATCATCACCAAATCTGGAGGCATTGCATAGGTAGTTTTCCACTTAAGTCAGGTCATGCACTTATGGGTGCACTGAGTGATATGGGTAACAATTCTGATTTGAGCTCTTTCATTGCATAACTCCATCTGACTGCGTTTCTGAAATTATGACCAAAACTGAGTCTTAACAGACATTTTAATATTTGAATTTCTTATCAATATATCAAAGTTGGTGGAATTTCCCCTAAGTGTCCTGATTTCTGGATATATTATTTAAATATCAGTTTTTCAGAGAGTAATCTTCAGTTGGGATTGAGGAAAGGCTGTTACCTTGAGCAGAGAACAGAGGTGCATAAATTTTAAATATAAGGAAGCTTGAGGATCAGGGTCCTTCTCTATTCCAAAACTTATTTTGTATTTCTAAATTTGATTTACTATTGTATGTTACATATTCCACAAACCCTAGTCAGGTCCTTGCCCCTCTGTTTACTTAATCCACACAAAGAGGTCAATAATTGCTTATTGTTTGTCATCAGGCTTATGAGCAGACCTTGTTAAAGTACAGAACCACTCCTCTGGACCAAGAGATAGCTCAGCTGGTAGAAGAAATATACATAGGGTCCTTGGTTTAGTGCATAGAATCACATGGAACACCATGGACAGCAGCAAGGAGAGCTCCATGGAGATCAAAGTATTACTCTGGTGTTCCTCTTTCACTCTCACTATCTCTGTCTCTCTTTATCTTCCCTAAAATGATGAAAGAATGGAAAATTTGGCCATGGTTGTCACTACTTTGTTCATTCCATTAGCACTACATAAGAAAGGAAGAAAGGACGGAAGGAAGGGAGGAAGGAAGGAAGGAGAGGAAAGAAAGAGAAAAAGAAGAAAAGGAAGGAACACTGTACTTACAGGTATATGAAAGTGAGATGTCTTCATAATTCAGAAAGAGAGGGAGAAATTCTATCTTTGTGGATGTGATCTGGATTCCATTCCCAGAATTTTACATAAACAACCTAGATTCATCTTGTTTTTCTTCTGTAAAATTTATGATTTCTTAAATTCTCTTTATTTTAAACTAGATTTTTCTGTTTCTGGAAAGACACATTTAAATCCTATAGATTTAAGTATCATTTGGAATGTGATCCCTATGATGGATCCCCATGTTGGAGGAAGAAAAATAAAAATGTTCTCTCTGTCCAAAGAGAACAAATTGAACTTCGTCTTTGAAAACTCAGTAAAAATTTCTTAGCACTGATCATAAGACATGTATAGAATAGACTAAATCATATATTTTCCCATTGCCTTCTTTTTTTTTCTTTTCTTTTTTTAAAATTTTTTAAAATTTATTTCTTTATTGGGCAATTAATGTTTTACACTCAACAGTAAATACAATACTTTGTACATGCATAACATTCCCCAGTTTCCCATTTAACAATACAACCCCCACTATGTCATTTATCATCCTTCATGGACCTGTATTCTCCCCACCCACCCACCCCAGAGTCTTTTACTTGGGGGCAATATGCCAATTCCATTTCAGGTTCTTCTTGTGTTTTCTTTTGTGATCTTGTTTTTCAACTTCTGCCTGAGGTGTTTTCTTTTCTAATCTTGTTTTTCAACTTCGGCCTGAGAGTGAGATCATCCCATATTCATCCTTCTGTTTCTGACTTATTTCACTCAACATGATTTTTTCAAGGTCTATCCAAGATCGGCTGAAAACGGTGAAGTCACCATTTTTTACAGCTGAGTAGTATTCCATTGTGTATATATACCACAACTTACTCAGCCACTCATCTGTTGTTGGACACCTGGGTTGCTTCCAGGTGTTGGCTATTACAAATTGTGCTGCCAAGAACATATGTGTACACAGATCTTTTTGGATGGATGTGTTGGGTTCCTTAGGATATATCCCCAGGAGAGGAATTGCAGGGTCATAGGGTAGGTCCATTTCTAGCCTTCTGAGAGTTCTCCAGACTGTTCTCCACAGAGGTTGGACCAATTTACATTCCCACCAGCAGTGCAGGAGGGTTCCTTTGACCCCACACCCTCTCCAGCATTTGCTGCTGTTACCTTTTCTGATGTATGACATTCTCACAGGAGTGAAGTTATATCTCATTGTTGTCTTGATTTGCATTTCTCTGACAATCATTAGAATTAGAGCATTTTTTCATGTGTTTCTCAGCCTTTTGGATCTCTTCTGTGGTGAATATTCTGTCCAAGTCCTCCCCCCATTTTTGGATGGGGTTATTTGTTGTCTTGTTGTTGAGTCTGGCAAGCTCTTTATATATGTTGGTTATTAAACTCTTATCTGATGTATGGCATGTAAAGATCTTCTCCAATTCTGTGAGGCGTCTCTTGGTTTGGGTAGTGGTTTCTTTTGCTGTGAAGAAGCTTTTTAATTTGATGTAGTCCCATAGACTTGCCTTAGTCTTCTTTGTAATTGGATTCGTTTCATTGAAAATGTCTTTAAAATTTATGCGGAAAAAAGTTCTGCCAATATTTTCCTTTAAGTATTTGATAGTTTGTGGTCTAACATCCAAGTCCTTGATCCACTTGGAATTTACTTTTGTATTTGGTGAAATACAGTGATTTCATTCTTCTGCATGTTTCAACCCATTGTTTCCAGCACCATTTGTTGAAGAGACACTGCTTTCCCCATGTAATAGTCTGGGCCCCTTTGTCAAAGATTAGATGTCCATAGGTGTGGGGTCTCATTTCTGGGCTCTCAATTCTATTCCACTGGTCGGTGTGTCTGTTCATGTTCCAGTACCAAGCAGTTTTGATGACAATGGCCTTATAATACAGTTTGAGATCTGGGAGTGTGATGCCTCCGGTTCTGTTCTTTTTTCTCAAGATTGTTTTGGCAATTCTAGGTCTTTTCTGGTTCCAGATAAACATTTTAGCATTTTTTCTATTCTCCTAAAAAATGTGCTTGGGATCTTGATGGGGATAGAATTAAATTTGTAGATGGCTCTGGGTAATATATTCATTTTGATGATGTTAATTCTTCCAACCCATGAACATGGAATATCTTTCCACTTCTTTGTGTCTTTTTCAATTTCTTTGAGTAGGGACTCATAATTTTCAGTATACAAATCTTTCACTTCTTTGGCTAGGTTTACTCCTAGATATTTTATTGTTTTTGTTGCTATAGTAAAAGGAACTGATTTCTGGATTTCAATTTCTTCTAACTTAGTGTTTGCATAGAGGAATGCCACTGACTTTTGAATGTTAATTTTATAGCCTGACACATTACTGTATTGCCTGATGATTTCCAAAAGCTTCTTGCTGGAGTCCTTAGGTTTTTCCATGTATACTATCATGTCATCTGCAAATAAGGACAGTTTGACTTCTTCTCTTCCAATCTGTATGCCTTTAATTCCTTGCTCCTGCCTGATTGCTATGGCAAGAACTTCCAACACTATAGTAATGGTGATAGTGGGCAGCCCTGTCTAGTACCTGATCTGAGGGGAAATGCTTCCAGTTTTTCACCATTGAGTATGATGTTGGCTGTAGGTTTGCTGTATATAGACTCCACTATCTTCAGGAATTTTCCATCTATTCCAATTTTTTGTAGTGTTTTAATAATAAAGGGATGTTGTATTTTGTCAAAGGCTTTCTTTGCATCTATTGATATGACCATGTGGCTTTTGGTCTTGCTTTTGTTGATGTGGTGGATCACATTGATTGATTTACGTATATTTAACCAACCTTGCATGCCTGGGATAAACCCCACTTGTTCATGATGAACAATTTTTTCATATACTGCTGTATCCGGTTGGCTATAATTTTGTTCAATAGTTTAGCATCTGTGTTCATCAGAGATATTGGTCTGTAGTTTTCTTTTTTGGTTGTGTCCTTGTCTGCTTTTGGTATCAGGGTGATGTTGGCTTCATAGAAGCTGGCAGGGAGTATTCCAGTGTCTTCAATCTTTTGGAAGACTTTTAAAAGTAGAGGTATTAGTTCTTCTTTGAAGGTTTTGTAGAATTCATTTGTAAAGCCAGCTGATATAGAACTTTTATTTTTGGGATGGTTTTGATAACTTTCAATTTCATTAGCTCTGGTGGGCCTGTTCATGTTACCTACTTTCTCTTAATTTTGGAAGTTTTTAGGTATCTAGGAAATCGTCTACTTTTTCTAGGTTCTCTAGCTTGGTGGTATATAGTTGTTCATAGAAGTCTCACATGATATGCTGAATTTCTGTGGTGTCTGTTGTGATATCTCCTCTTTCATTTACGATCCAATTTATTTGGGTCTTCTCCCTTTCTTATTTTGTGAGTCTGGCTAAAGGTTTGTCAATTTTGTTGACTCTTTCGAAGAACCAATATTTACTTTTGTTGATATTTTGTATAGTTTTCTTATTTTCAATGTTATTGATTTCTGCCCTAACTTTAGTTATTTCTGTACTTCTGGTTGCTTTAGGGTTCCCTTGTTCTTCTTCTTCTAGGTCTTTAAGATGGGCAATCAGGCTGTCCATTTGTGCTTTTTCTTGTTTCCTAATGTGTACTTGTATAGCTATGAAGTTCCCTCTTAGGACTGCTTTAGCTGTGTCCCAAATACTTTGATAGCTTGTGTCTTCATTTTCATTGAACTCTCGAAACATTTTGATTTCCTCTTTGACCCAGAAGTTGTTAAGAAGTGTACTGTTAAGAAATGAGCTTCCACATTTTGAGACTGTTACTAATATTTTGTTGATTGTTAAGTGTTAGTTTAATTCCACTGTGGTCTGAGAAGATGCTTGGGATGATTTCAGTGCTCTTGAATTGGCTAATGCTGTCTTTGTGGCCTAACATATGGTCTGTCCTTGAGAATGACCCATATGGATTTGAGTAAAATGTGTATTCCAGTTTCTTGGGATGAATGACTCTGAAAATGTCCAATAGTTCTCGTTTATCTATCTCTTCATTTAGCTCCCTTATGTCTTTACTGATTTTCTTCCTGGATGATCTGTCAAGTTGAGAGAGTGGGGTATTGAAGTCCCCTACTATGATTGTGTTACTGTTAATATATTGCTGTAGCTCTTTCAGTAGAAGTTTGATGTATTTAGATGGCTTCTCATTGGGTGCATAGATGTTAATAATTGTTAAGTCCTCTTGATTGACTGATCCTCTGAGCATTAAGTAGTGTCCATTCCTATCTTTTTAAATTTTATCTATTTTAAAGTCTATCATGTCAGATATGAGAATAGCTGTTCCTGCCCTTTTTTGTGGGCCATTGGCTTGTATGATAGTTTTCCATCCTTTCACTTTAAGTCTGTGTTTGTCTTGTTGAGTTAGGTGAGTTTCCTGTATATTGTTGGGTTGTGTTTTCTGATCCATCTTCCTACTCTGTGTCTTTTAATAGGTGAATTCAGGCCATTGACATTTATTGATATCAAAGATTGAAGATATTTTAACGCCATTCTTGTAGAGTTTTAGAGTGTTTTGATATATGTCCTATTTGTGGTGGTCTGGTTGTTTATAGGAGACCTTTCAGAACTTCTTTCATGGCAGGCTTGGTGATGGTTGCTTCCTTCAACTGTTGCTTGTCTGAGAAGGTTTTGATGCTTCCATCTAGTCTGAATGACAGTCTAGCAGGATATAGTATTCTAGGTTGAAAGCCTTTCTCATTGTGCACTCGATAGATATCTTACCATTCTCTTCTGGCCTGTAGTGTTTGTATGGAGAAGTCTGCTGCTAATCTTACGGGTTTTCCTTTGTAGGTGACTCTTTGTTTTTCTCTTGCTGCCTTAAGGATCCTTTCTTTATCCTTATTCCTTTCCATTCTAAGTATGACATGTCTTGGTGTTTTTAGGTCTGGGTTAATTCTGTTTGGGACCCTCTGGGCTTCTTGAATCTTTATGTCTTTGATGTTGTCTAGACTAGAGAAGTTTTCAGCTATTATGGTCTGGAGAATGCTTTCTTCCTCTCCTCTTTCTTCCTCTGGTAAGCCAATAATGTGTATATTGTTTCTTTTGAAGTCATCCCGTAGGACTCTGTTGTTCTTTTCAGCATCTCTTAATCTCTTTTTGAGATCTCTTATTTCTTTTTTAGTTGTCTCTAATTCATCCTCAATCTTGCTAATTCTGTCTTCAGCCTCATAGATTCTATTCTCTCTGCCCTCTACTGCTTTCTAGAATTCATCTATTTTGTTGCCCTGCTCTGATACTGTTTTAGCTTGTTCAGCTAGTTGCATTCTTAGCTCAGCGATTTCAGCTTTCAGCTCTCTAATAACCATGAGATAATTAGAATTTTCTTCCATATTCTCATTTGTTGTTCCTGCATTTCTGATTACAATTTTTTCAAATTCTTTACTAACTCCTGTTATTATTTCCTTAGCTAATGTTTGGATGTTGAACTCGTTGTTTTGTGCTTCACCCTCTGGAGGACTTTTAGCTGGACTCTTGTCCTGGTCGAGTTTCCAATATTTTTTCTTGTAGTTTTAACCATTTTATATATTATGTTATGAGTTCCCTTTATCAGTACTTTTCAAATTGTTGATCAATATTGCCTGGATTGACTTGTGTCTAAGTAAGTTAATTAAAGGGTTTACAGTGGTGGAAGTTAACAGTTTTTCAATCCCTGAGTTGGAGTTCAGTGGTTTAAAAGCCTCTTTTTTTTTTTTCTTCCCTGTAGGCTATGGGAGCCTGAGAGCTTTTAAACTCTCAATAGGCTTCAGCTTAATCACTGACTCCTGACCAAGAGATAAAGCAGGGTGTGGCAGATATAATCCAGTGGTTATGCAAAGAGACTTTTACATGCCCTCAGCTATGCCACCGAGGTATAGGTCTTCTCCTGAGTTTCCTGGTTAGATCTCTGTCCCCTGGTGTCCCTCCCTGTCACTGCTCCAGATTCTGAAGCAATGGAGACTCAGAGTTGCACTTGGTGAGTCTCTGGGGAGTCCTCTCCTCCCTTAAGCTGTCCCCTTGTTGGTGGAGCAGACTGGAGGTGGTGTCTCAACTGATAAACTGCTGAACTGTTAGCAGTCACTTAATCTCTCCTTAGGCTCCTCTCTCCTCTCTGTCACCAGCCACATGTGTTTGTACTCACGGGTGATTTACTGGGTTCCTGTGGTCATTCTAGTCCTGTCTTGTTTCGGTCCCGGGTGGTCTCATTTGGTATTCCTAGTTGATCCGAAAGAGGAGAGGAGAGGAGAGGAGAGGAGAGGAGAGGAGAGGAGAGGAGAGGAGAGGAGAGGAGAGGAGAGGAGAGGATAGGAGAGGATAGGAGAGGAGAGGATAGAAAACCCCATTGCCTTCTAATGTATGCTCTTTTCTGGGCTGGTTATAGTCTTTGGAATAGATCCTTTTCCAAAACTTTTTAAAAAATTATCTTTCTTTATTTATTGGATAGAGACAGCCAGAAATTGAGAGGGATGGGGGTGGTAGAGAAGAGGGAGAGACAGAGAGACACCTGCAGCCCTGCTTCATCACTTGTGAAGCTTCCCCCCTGCAGGTGGGTGCTGGGATTTGAACCTGGGTCCTTGCATATTATAACATGTGCTCTCAGCCAGGTGTGCCACCACTAAGCCCCTATCCTTTTATCTGCATCACTGAAACTCTGTGGACATAAATTATTTTTGTTATAACAATGTGCATTTGACCTGTATGTATTTATACTTGACCTGTATGTATTTTAATTAAATATTTTTCTATAAAAATTCTAGAAGACCAATGCTATTTCTATGTACAGTAAATATATTTTATTGGGAAATATATTTTATATTTGGAAGTTATTACTTTTTTTGTTCATAAGACACTTTTGTGCTTTACTTTCAAATTTGTGTTATTTAAAATGTTGTTTTAAATCCTTATTTTTCTCACCCCTGAGGATTTGGAGGTGTTTTATATGAACATATTTATTACCCAGTGAAATCCTATCTTACTCTTTGCAGTAACTTAGGAGAGGGACATGCATTATGGAAGGAACATCAGGCAGAGAATTTTCCCAAGTCATTTATTTGAAGCTTATTTTTAATATTTTGCATTTGCACAAGCTTATCTTCAGATAACATCTTTTTAAAAAGTAAACACTTATTTGAACATGTAAAAATAAGACAAAGCAGAATCCAAGGGCATTTTATTGAAAATGGTCATTTGCATATTTATATTCTGATTTCTCTTGCTGATGGTGAAATGGGAGTTGTGACTTCTCGGAGTCTGAACCATTGACTACTTTTTCCTGATAAATTAATATATTGAGAACTAGTGCCCACCTTGACCACTGCAGACTTTTTTGGGTTGTAGCTATGTAATTAGTTAAGGAATTGATATCTTAATGGTATTGTAATGACACTAGCTTAGTTGTTCATTAATCTCCCTTCCTATTTATATTTGACCTGTATTTATTCCAATTAAATATTTTTTCTATCAAAAATTTCTAGATCAATGCTGTTTCTATGTACAATAAATACACTATTTGATTTTTCTTCAGTGATGGGGAAGCTGATTTATCTGTTAAGAGAATTGTTCTGAATATGAATAGACATGGACCACATATCAGATCGATGGGGTTTACATTAATGATATTTATATACTTTTCCCATATTTGGGAGCTACTCTCTGCACCTATTTAACTTTCTGGTCCTATTTCTACCTCTGACACCTTCTCCCCAGACAATACCTTTAGCCCACCTGCATGTTAGTTGTTGGGCTCAGGCAAAAATTAGTAAAGTCATAGGTCCCTTGGAGGTCCTAAAATAGACTTCTTATTTTTTTCTGAAATGGAGACCCCAAATCTCATCTGCTATATTCTTGCATTTAGGTTCCTGATTACTAAACAATTTGTTCTGCTTTATATCTTAATATTTTTTCAGCCACTTAGTTGCAGAATGCTACTCTGACACCAACCTGATTTCCCTGGGTAGGTGATCTCACCAATGTGTCCTGGAATTCCACTTCTCTAGGGCCCTGTCCCAATAGGGAAAGATAGAAACAAGGTGGGAGTATGGGTTGACCTGCCAACACCAATGTACAGAGGAAAAGCAATTACAGAAGGCAAACCTCCAATCTTCTGCACTCTATAATGATCCTGGGTCCATACTCCCAGAGGAATAAAAAATAGGAAGGCTTCCTATGGAGGGGGTGGGATATGGAACTCTGATGGTAGGAATTGTATGGAATTGTACCCCTCTTATCCTACAATCTTGTTAATCATTTTTAACTCAATAAGAAAAAAAGAAAATTGTTCTATCTTAAACAAAATAAGTAGGTAACTTAAATTCTTATTTAGCTATAATGTCAATAGTATATTGCATTTTTATGACGTACTAGGAAATGTGCTGAAGGTATCACACGTGCTTGATACAAACTATTAGTCTCTGTAATTCAGTTTGTTTTACTTTATATAGAGAATGGAGAACCAAGAGAAATGATGGAGAGAGGGGTTGGTGGTGGCACAACTGGTTGAGCACACATGTTACAATGCACAAGGACCCGGGTTCGAGCCCCCAGTCCCTACCAGAAGGGGGAAGCTTGATGAGTGGTGAAACAGTGTTGCAGGTGTCTCTGTCTCTCTCCCTCTCTATCTCCTCCTACCCTCTAGATTTCTGGCTATCTCTATCCAATAAATAAATAAAGATAATTTTAAAAAAAGAAAAGAAATGATGGAGAGAGATACCAAAAACCACTCCACTATCCATGAATCTCCCTTTGACACTATCCCTGGTGTTCCCATGTGATGATGGGGATTGAACACAGGGCACCTGCATGGTAAGGCATACACTATACTCACTAAACTATCTCCTAGTCCTATATTGGAATTGTAACCTTTGCTTTGAAGTTACTTCCTTTTATATTATCAGGAGAAAGGAAATTTGGTTGATTTTGTTTATTTGTTTTTGGCCACTGGGATTATCTCTGGATTTTAGTGCCTGCAGGATGAATCCATAGCTCCTGATGGACTTTTTTTTCCTTTTCAATTTTACATGACAGAGAAATTTAGAGGGAATGGGGACTGGAAAGAAACAATGCTCCATGACTCCTGAAGACCCCCACCACCACCCCACAGGTAGGAATGGGTACTTGAACCTGGGTCCTTTCAGATGAAAAGGTTTGTGCTCAACTGGGTACACTACCACCTGGCCTCAGAAGTTCTTCATTTTTTATGTGAATATTTTGCTTACTCCTAGAGAATCTAAGAACATTATTTTATGTAATCACTGGAATATTTAAAAAGCAGCCTGAAATGGCTGATTCTAGTTGTAGTATAAAAATAAATCGAGTCAACGTTCAGCTAAATCCAACTAGTAATACCAAAATATTTTATTTTTATAAATTTGCATGAGGTAGTAGAAACTTGAGGCAATGAAAAATTAACAGACCAAGATCCCAAGAAAAGATTGATATATAGAGAAGTAAGTATGGTATTTGGAACTATTTACTACAAGAAGGCTCTGACAGTCTAACAAATATTTTTTCCCCCAGTTTTTATTGAGTATTAATGTATTACTGTGCAATCATTGATATATGAGTATAATTTTATTATGCATGAGGACCCCACAGTCCTCCCTCTCTTTTTCCTAAGTTCTGTGCTTTGATGCAATATACCATGCTTGGTCCAGGTTTCATTTTGTGTTCTCCCTCCCTGTCTCTATTTGAAAAGTCTCACTTATAAGTGAGGTCATTTGGAATTTCTCCTTCTCTTTTTGGCTTATCTCACTTAACATGATGTCCTCTAGTTCCACCCAAGATGACTCAAAGGGGATGACTTCATCATTTTAACAGCTTAATAATATTCCATTGTGTGTATATACCACAAGTTTTTAGCCACTCATCTGTTGTTGGCCATCTGGTCTGCTTCCAGGTTTTGGCTGTTAAAAAATTGTAGTGCTATGAATATATATATGGAGAGAGATGTATATCTCTTCTGATAGGGTAAATCCCTAGGAGAGAAATTGCTGGATCATAGGGTAGGTCTATTTATAGTGTTCTGAGACAATTGCAGACAGTTTTCCACAAAGGTTGGACCAATATACACTCTAACCATCAGTACAAAAGTGTCCCCCTTTTAAACTTTATATAATTTTTATTTATAAAATGGAAATATTGACAAGACAATAGGATGAGAGGTACAATTCCACACAACTTCTACCATGAGAATTCTGTATCCCATTCCCCCCACCCTCTTTATCCCTCTGGGAGTATGGACCCAGGGTCATTATGGGGTGCAGAAGGTGGAAGTTCTGGCTTCTGTAATTGCTTCCCCACTGAACATGGGCATTGGTAGGTCAATCCATACTCCCACCTTGTTTCTGTCTTTCCCTAGTGGGGCAGGGGCCTGGGAAGGCGGGGTTTTATGACACTTGGTGGGGCCACTATAGGCCAAAGCTGAGAAGTGCTCAGGTGTCTTTATATAAAATAAAATAAGTAAAATATTTTAAAACTCTCTTTTTAAAAAGTATTAAAATAAATAAATAATAATTTGATTCTTTACAAAAAGTGTCCCCTTTACCCCAACTCCTTTCCAACATTTGTTACTGTCCTTTCTTTTAAAATTTTTTTTTTATTATATTTATTTATTAATTGGATAGAGACAGCCAGAAATTGAGAGGGAAGGGGAAAATAGTGAGGGAGAGTGACAGAGAGACACCTGCAGCCCTGATTTACCACTTGCAAAGCTTTCTTTCCCCTTGCAGGTGGGGACCGGGGGCTCAAACCTGTGTCCTTGTGTATTGTAACATGTACGCTAAACCAGGTGCACCACCACACGGCCCTGTTACTGTCCTTTCTAGTGTATAACACTCTCACAGATGTAAAGTATTTTCTCATTGCTGTCTTTATTTGCATTTGTCTTATGATCAGTGACTTTGAGCACCTTTTCATGTGTTGGTTGGCCCTCTGCATCTCTTCTTTGGAGAAATCTCTGTTCAGTCCTTCCTCCATTTTCTAATGGGATTATTTTTTTCTTTTGTTTGTCTCTTCTGTTTTTCTAGTGTTAAGTTTACTGAGTGCTTATGTATTTTCATACTTTTTAAAGCTTCTAGATTTGAGGGAGACACAAGCTGAAATCTGAAGTTTTTCTAAGTAGTGGTGTCGTCAGTCCATGTTTGGTTGATGTGCAAAAGGTATCTATCAAGTATAAGGGTATATGGAGTGCTATTTCTGGATCATAACATTACTTCTTATTTTTTCAATATTTTACTTGTTACTAATAATGAGTCTTACAAGATTGTAAGACTCTAGTGTAAGACTCTAGTGTATAGTTCCACATCACACCCATCCCAAAGTTCTGAGTCCTCAGCCTGATACTTCCCAACATTAAACACTATAGTTCTCACAAAGTGTTAGAAATAGTATGCTTGCTTCTGCATCTTTTCTTTTTCAATTTCATGCACATCAGTTCTCTAGATTCCACATATGTGTTAAACCATTTGGTAGTTGAATTTTATCTCTTTATTTTGCTAAGCAGAATATCCTCCACTTCTGTCCATGTTCCAAAGGACACACTATCATCTTTGTTTTAATTACAAAGTAGTATCCCCTGCCTTATATATCCCATAGCTTCTTTAGATAATCGTCTATTGATGGACATTTACTCTGCTTCCACTCTGGGTATTTTGAATAATGTTGCTATGAACATACAGGTGTATATGGCCCTTCAAATTAATGTTTGAGTGTCCTTTGGATAAATGCCTAAGAGTAGTATTGCTGGACCATAGGTAATTTTATTTTTTATTTGTTTAAGGACTCTCCATAAGTCTTCTAAAGGGCTTTATCAGTTTATATTCCCACCGCCAGTATAGCAGAGGTCTTTCTTTTCTCCACAACCTAGCTAACACCTGCCATTTCCTGTTTTGTTGGTGTAAGCCATTCTCACAGGTGAATGAAGTCCAAGTGTAGTTTTGATTTACATTTCTCTGATGATAGGTGTATTTCTCTGATCACCAGTGACTTTGTACATTTATTTTTTCATATGTATATTGGTGATTTTTTTTCTCTTCTTTGGTGAAAATCTGGCCATGTCCTCCTCCTATTTTTCAATGGGGTTGCTTGCTTTTTTACTGATGAGTTGGGTGTATATGTTATGTATTTTAGTTATTGGTCCTTTATCTGATTTATGGCATCAGGTTTTTCTCCCACTCTATAAGGAGTCTCTGTTTTGGTGTTGATTCCTTTTGATGTGCAGAAGCAATTTCCATTTCCATTGGTCTGTTTTGTTTACCTTTTAGTTGGATTTGAGTCATCAAACATGATTTTAAGCTTAAAAAAAGAGTTCTGTCAATGTTTTTCTCTAATTATTTGATGATTTCTGGCCTAATATCCAAATATTTGATTCCCCTGGAGCTATATTTGTACATGGTGAAATATGGTGGTTTCATTCTCCTGCATATTTCAGTCCAGATTTTCCCAACATCATTTGTTGAATAGAGAAAAATGAACTGGAAAGATTCTCACTGGGTAGGGCATGTGCCTTGCCTGAACACAGCCACAATTCAAGCCTTAGTGCTTGCTACATGGCAGGTGCCATGCTGGAGCATGCTCTGGTGTCATGTTCTCTCTTTCTCTCTCTCTCTTTCTCTAAATAAAAAGGTGATCTGGAGGTGGTGAGATCATGTATGCATATGACTAAGGACCAGAAAGAGAGGGAGGGAGGGAGACAGAGAGAAAGGAAGGGTAGAAAGGAGGAAGAAGAAGGAAGACAAGGATAAGGGAGGTGATGGAAGTAAGGGTGGGGGGAGAAGAAAAGAGAAGAAAAAAATAAATGGGGGAGATATAGGGAGGGAGGGAACTTATGTAGGAAGGTCTATAAACGCAAATTAATTTGGGGGGAGAAACTAATGATATGAATAAACTTTTACTGAAGCTAATCAAGAACAATAAAGATAAGTTTAAAAAACAGTCAATGTAAATAATGAAAAAGCCAAAATTATTATGGGAGTTATCAATATCAGATATATAGAGATATACAACTTTATGTTGATAAATTTTAACAATAGGTGAAATCACAAATGCTTAGGAAAAAATAACTTTTTGATCATGTCATTGATGGATGGTTGGTCTACAGTACAGTCCTTACATATGGATACAATTACTCATTTCCCCATGATAGGCATCTGTCTGCAAAACACTCTCACCCCAATGTAGGTCTTTTTCCAACATCATGCACCAGTACTCCAAAGTCCACTCTACTCCCTTTTCTCCAAGAGTCCTTTGCTTTTGTGTAACACACCACACCCAGTCTACGTTTCAATTAAAAAGAATATACTTTTGATTAAAAAAAAAATAGAACTGTTCAAGGCCAGCTGGTGGTGCATCTGGTTGAACACACATTACAACGCACAAAGACCCTGGTTCAAGCCTTCAATACCCACCGGCAGGAGGAAAACTTTGCAAGTGGTGAAGCAGTGCTGCAGGTGTCTTTCTGTCTCTACTTTACCATTCCCTCTTGATTTCTGGCTGTTTGTATTCAATAAATAAATAAAGATAATTTATTAAATTAAAAAATTAGAACAGTACTGGATTGTGCACCTTTGTCATGACATGACCCAGGTTCAAGCCTGATCCCACAGAACTGGAGAAAACTCCAGAGCTTTGGTACTGTTCCATATCTATGTTAGTCCCTCATTTCTCTGTCTGTCCCTATTTATCCAAAAAAGTCCATTTTTTATCAGTATGGATAAAAAGGAAAAATAAAAAGAAGAAAAAAAATCCCAGGAAGACTTTGGACTTTTACTTTACAGTGAATTCTTCTAATCGTTCAAGAAATAAACACCAAATATTATATAAACTTAAAACTGGGCAAAAGGGAATTCATTAAACGTGATTGATAGGACCACTATAATCTTGATACCAAAACCTGACAAGGACATTATGAAAAATATAGGTCAGTCTCATTCTAGAACCAAGGTAAAGAGAATAACAGAATAAAAAAAATTACCTCTCATATATAACTGACAAAGGCATGCCTTCTAAAATATATTGAGATTGTCTACAAATCAATAAGAAAAAGGCAATCCATCTGGGCAATCAATTTAGACAAATTTTTCAAAAAAGAAAACATTCAGATGGCCAAAAAATATGGAAGAGTGCTTACAAAATCAATAATAAGGGAAAAACAAGTTAAAATGAGATATATCACTACATATTTACCAGAATGGCTAGTTGAAAAGACTGACAGTTCTAGTGAGAATTAGGACATAGCAAACTATAAAATATTACTGGTAAAAGTATAAATTGGTACAGCCAGTTTGCAAAAACATTTGTATCATATAATGTAATTGAATATATACTGTTCCGTGACTGAACAGTTTTACTTCTGCATCAAGACTCAACAGAATACTTGCAACTGTATGTTGAGTGTTAGATTCAAAAAATGTTCTCAGCAGCATTATTTATTGTAAACTAAAGCTGAAAGAAGCATAAAAATCTATTGAAAGGAAAACAGAAAACTGCATTCTAACAGAAGAATCCTCCATAGCAAAAGCCAGATGAAAACTGGGCTGGTAAAATAACAAATCTGAAAGTAGTTCATTCTTTAGTGTAAAATTACCCGGGTTAGGAAGAAGTTGCATCAATATGAAGATGATGTATTAATACACATTAGAAAGTGCTTGTTTATTACAAAAGTCTATATTTAAGATACACCATGTAGTTTTGGTGAGGGCTTATTTCCCTCCAACCTGACCCTTCCCAGCACCAGACTTCTGCTCCCCACTTTCCTGGGAGAATTCAATGCATGTGTTTGTTGTGAAATTCCTTGACTAACTAATTTTACCCTTTAATTTGTAGAGATGTTTAGAATATTGTTTTCCTGCTTGGCTTTTCCTGAAGGAAACTTTGTTTCAGCTTTGTAGAAGAAATTTCAAAACAGGATGATGGCTTGCTCATAACTCCCATTTAACTGGCATTTCCTTTCTTTCTATTATTGTTTCATTATAAATAAATTTTAGATTATATCAAATAAAAAAAAATCCTGCCCAACTTGATCTGCTTCGGGTCCTCTTTCTCTTTCTTTTCCTCCTCTTCTTCCTTCTTCTTCCCCTTCTTTTTCTTTGGTAGATACATAGGTAGAGGCTGATAGTGAAAGAGACCACAACACCAAAGCTTCCTCCAATGTGGAAAAGGTTAGAGGTAGAAATAGGAAGAGGGGTTGTTGAGTTGGGCAGTAGCGCAGCAGGTTAAGCGCACATGGCACGAAGCACAAGAACCGGCCTAAGGATCCCCGTTCGAGTTCCTGGCTCCCCACCTACACTTCTCAAGCTTTGAAGCAGGTCTATAGGTGTCTATCTTTCTCTCCCCCTCTCTGTCTTCCCCTCCTCTCTCCATTTCTCTCTGTCCTATCCAATACAATGACATCGATAACAACAACAACAATAATAAATAAAACAAGGACAACAAAAGAGAATAAATAAATAAATATTAAAAAAAGAAAGAAATAGGAAGGGGAAGAAAGACACTTGTACCTCTCCACCACTTGTGAAGCTTCCCCTTACCCCCCACAGATAGTGATCATAAACTTGAACCAGGTCTTCATGGTTGTTTATGCACTCTGGATGAACCACTACTCCCTCCCAAATTACATTTTTTTTTACAGCTTTATTAAGTTTATTTTCTTTCTTTTTTAAAGGTAATTTAGTATGATAGCATTTTCTTTTTTTTAAAAAATAAAGCTTTATCACTGGCTAACTATGTTTTAAAAATATTTATATTTATTTTTGGATAAGACACAGAAAAAGTGAGAGGAAAAGGGTTATAGAGAGGGAAGGAGAAAGAGAAACACCTGCAGCACTGCTCTACCACTCATGAAGCTTCCCACTCGCTATTGGTGGGGAGTATGGGCTTGAACCCAGGTCCTTGTGTACTATAGCATGTGCACTCTTACCACATGCCCCACCATTGGTTAACTTTACATGGGAAAATAATGTGTTTGTTGGTCATAACTATATGGAATACAATGTGCTAATTTTGCCCTTGCCTAACAGATTTCTGATTTGTACTTAAATGGTGTTTAGAAGAGCTAATCGTTAATAATAGGGTTCTCAGATTCTTTATTCTGGCAAATTTGCCTTATAAAGAATTGCCTCTATATATCATACCTTCTTATATGTAAAAGTACAATGTCTAGATTAATATATTAATGTGATGATATATTATAAAAAAATCATAGCTATAGGGTTGGAGAGATCTCTTACTGGGCAGAGTATATGACTTCCATGTACACAGCCCAGGTGCAATCCCTGCTATCACATGGGAATGACATAAAACCTGACAATATGTGGCACTGTTCTCTCTCTCTCTAATACACACCCCCCCCCCCACACACACACAGCACACACATGCCCAGGGCTAGTAAATTCATGCATGCTCAAGACCTTGAAAATGCAAAATCTATTAGCTATGAATATAATTTTTCTGGTCTATTATCCTAAGATTAAGTTGTATGCTTCTTTGGTTGAGGTACTCAGAAGTAGCTCATCTTATTTTCATGCTTGAGTCTGCAGTAGTCACAGATTGAATTTTGCTTATTCATCAATTGATGGGCATTTGGATTGCTTCTGTTTTTTCTACTTTGAATTAATAATGACACCCATGTTCAAGTTAGTATGGACGTTTCTTCATTTCTCTTGGGTATATAAGTAGTAATGGAAAAGCTGCTTTTATGGTAACTTTATGTTTAAAAATTTTATGACTGCAGACTGTTTTCCAAAGTGAACTTAGCACTTTATCTTCTGACCAAAAATGTATGTGTATCAGTGTCTCTATATTCTAACACTTCTCTCTCTTTAATAGGAGAGGGAGAGAGGGAAAAAGTGGGAGAGTGAGAAAGAGGCAGGCACCAGAGCACAGAAAATTCCTTCAGTGAAGTGTGGGCTGATATTGACCATGAGTCATGCACAAAGAAAAGCAACACCCTATCCAAGTGAGCTATTTTACTAGCCCCACTTCTCTCTCTCTCTCTCTGGCTTTTTTTCTTCTTCTCATATTAATAGCCAGGAATCTAAGCTGGCCCTCACACTTGGTAAAATGTGCAGTCTACTTGATGAATTATCTCATTAACTTCCTCATTGTGATTTTGTTTGCTATTAATCTGATGGCAAATTGAATTGAAATTCTAGTGAATTGATAATATAATATATAATTAATGGTATGTTTTAAAACTAATATAACAAAACTTCTTTCCATTAATTGTACCAATTTTATTTTGTCTGAAAGTATATTAACTTATATATGGGCTTTTTCATAATATCTTTTTATAATAAATTTTATGCTTAATTTGGTAAAATTATAATTATTTTAATGCCATTTACTATAATACCCATTTTCAAAGCTTAATAATATATAGTATATTATAATATATTACATATAATATATATTATATAATAATATATAATGTAATAATATATAAATTCAATAAACATATAATCTTTGTACATTTTTCTCTTGGATATTTGCTTTGTTTTGGAAATTGTTTTTAAAACAGATAATATTCAACAAGAATAGTTTATGTAAGATGAAGTTTTTGAGTGAATAACCTCTATAATTATTTGAGAAAGCTAATGTTTCAGCCAGGTAGAGTAACCATTTTCAAAATGTTAAAAGATGTTTAGGAGTATTACAAGTGATTTATTTGGTTGTTTATATAATGTAAAATATTAGATAAATGAAAGCTAAATCAGAGTAATCATTTTGATTGCATGAGAAATATTAATGCTTCTCTCTGAATTAAATTGAAAATTAGGTGATAGTTTCTGTTCACTGAAATGAAGGAAATTAGAAATGGTGATTACTTGGGGGTTGTGCCTTTCATTCAACTTCTTGGGCATTTTAATTTCATTCATGGAAGTAAATGCAGCATTTGTTTTTAAAGCATTGTCTTTTTTAAAAATTTATTTTCCCTTTTGTTGCCCTTGTTGTTTAACATTGTTGTGGTTGTTGATGTCGTTGTTGTTGAATAGGGCAGAGAGAAATGAAGGGAAGGCAGAGGGGGAGAGAAAGATAAGACACCTGCAGACCTGCTTCACCTCCTGTGAAGTGACTCCCTGCAGGTGAGGAACCTGGGCTTGAACTGCCTGTGCTTGAGCTTTGAGCCACCTGCACTTAACCCACTGTGCCACCGCCTGACTCCCAACTGTAGCTTTTTAAAATATGAATCACCCAGTGTAGAGAGCTCTCTTTATTTGTCTTTCAGGGAATTACATGGCCAGGAAATGTGGAGCCTCTGACCATTACTTGAGAGCATCATGCAAAAGGGAGGCTTCATGGGACAGTTCACTCTCTCTCTCTCTCTTTCTTTTCTTTCTAATTAAAAATATTTTATGGGTACTGGGCAGTAGTTACTCGCACATGGCGCAAAGCGCAAAGACTGGCACAAGGATGATCCTGGTTTGAGCCTCCAGCTCCCCACCTGCAGAAGGGTTGCTTCGTAAGCGGTGAAGCAGGTCTGCAGGTGTCTATCTTTCTCTCCTCCTCTCTGTCTTTCTTTCCTCTCTCGATTTTTCTCTGTCCTATTGAACAACAACAACAGCTACAACAACAAAAATAATAACCACAAAATGGGAAAAATAGCCTCCAGGAGCAGTAGATTCACAGTGCAGGCACCAAGCCCGAGCAATAACCCTATAGACAATATATATGTATATATAGGTTACTGTTTATTGGGTACAGACAGAGAGAAATTGAGAGGGAAAGGGGAGAGAGAGAGGAGAGAGAGATACCTGCAGCACTGCTTCACCACTCATGAATGAAGCTTTCCCTACTGTAGGTAGGGGCCAGGGGCATGAACTCAAATCCTTATGCCTTGTCCCATGTGTGTTCACCACCGGCCATTTCCCTTGGATGTGAAATTTGTATGTTTGAATTAAAAAAATAATTGCATTATTAACAAAAAAGAGTAATTTAAATCTAGGTACTTAGTACTTCATTTTCAAAACATAAACAAGAAATATCATGTGGAATTTAGAGTACTAACTAGATTGTCATATCTTGTGCTTTACAAAATGCTTTTATGTTCATGACCTAAATGAGAAGTTTTGCACTGGATTAAATTTAATTGAAAGTTGGGGTAACTTATAATAGGAGCTAAGTGCACTATTTTTGTAACATGAATAATTTAACATCGAGGGACTTCCATCATTTTTCTTAACTTTGAAAAGCCACTATATTATTCTATTGTTTCTGAAGCAAAGCTCTGACTCTTGTGAGCCAGTATACAAAGACAGGAGATAGAGACCACTGATTCCTCAAATAGTATTCATTTCTAATAACCTTTAAATTATTGATTCTACCTGCTTATCATTCTCTATCTGAAAAAAAAAAGCAAGCAGAAAGAGTTCACTTGGAGTGGTGGAATCATAGCATGAAGGCCTGTTATATATAAAAAAAGAATTTATGATAAAATCTAGGTCTAAGCCCACTATCACTTTTTGGCTAACACAATTTTTAAACAAAAATCACTGAAGTATACTCTGAACTCTCAGCCCCATAGTGCTTCTGGAAATCTAAAGGTGGAAGTGACTGTTGAACTCTGAATCACTAGCTCTGTCTCTGCTCTGATAGTTTAATAGTTAAAGATCAAAATCCTTCCTTTGTAAGTAGATTACACACAGACAGGATCTGAGCTGTGAACCCAAATGTCTTATCTAAAACTACAGAAGCCTTTTGAATTTATAGTCTTCTGAATTTCTATTCTGTTTTCTAGGCCTAGCTACCCAGATTTGGCTGTTTTAGATAGCTAACACAGGAGGATGCAGAGATTAATGTGGATTGGATGAAAGGTGTTAAACCATTTTCTTTAAACTCTGTTTTTAAATTGTAATTGGTGTAAGATCTAGGAGGAACTATTTGTTACGTGTAAATGTAATGATATGGAATGAAGAAGTATCCCAGAAAATAAATACTTATTCTGGGAATAAGTTAATGTATGTAGACATTATTAGGTTGGGGAGGAGAAGATACTTACTTCTCTTTGTGACTTTTTCTCTGCTAGTGGAATTCATAAAACTCTCCCTGGGTTTCAGGTATCAGAGAAGTGGTTTAGAGCTTAGAGGTGAGGGCTGGGGAGGCAACATAATGGGTATGCAAAAAGACCTTTTATGCCTGAGGCAGAAAAGTTCCCCATTTTAATCCCAAGCACCACCATAAACCAGAGTTGAGCAGTGCTCTAGACAAAAAAAAAAAAAAAAGACAAAATTTAAGGAGTCCTGAGTTGAGGTTCTGTTAAAGGTTGAACTGTGTCTTCCCCCACTCCCCCCCAAAGAAATCTGTGTAAGCTGGGAGCATCTAGTATTTTATAATTTGATTTTATTTGTAAGCAGAATAGTTATAGAGGTAGTTAACCAAATAAAAATGGGGCATACTGGAATAAATTGATACCTTAATTCAAATTGATTGCTGTCCTAATAAAAACAGAATTGAGATACAGATACAGACATCATGGGAAGAAAGACCTAGAAATTAAGAGTGATTCATCTAGATTCTGAAGGAAGCCAAAGGTTGCTAGTCATCACAGAATCTAGGTGGTAGGTATGGAATAGCCACCAGAAGAAACCAGTCCTGTGGATACTTTGAGTTTAGACTTCAAAAATCTACCCTCTCCCTTCCCTCAGAGTTTTTTTACTTTGGCGCAATACTCTAAACTCAGTCAATTTCTGTTTTGCGTCTCCCTTTCCAGTCTTTCTAAACTTCTGTTTATGAGTGGGATCATCCCATACTTGTCTTTCTCTTTCTGACTTATCTCACTTAACATATTTTCTTTGAGCTCCATTAGTGATGGGTCAGAGAAGGTGGGTTTATTATTATTATTATTATTATTATTATTATTATTATTTTATCAGCACACTGTTCAGCTCTGGCTTCTGATGGTGCTGGGGATTGAACCTGGCACTTAGGAGCCTCAGGCATGGGATTCTGTTTGGATAACCATTATGCTATCTACCCTCCACCTGGGTTCATTATTCTTTTTTTTAATTATTATTATTTTTTATTTAAGAAAGGAGACATTAACAAAACCATAGAATAAGAGGCGTACAGTTCCGCACAATTCCCACAACCCAATCTCCATATCCCATCCCCTCCCTTGATAGCCTTCCCATTCTCAGTCTCTCTGGGAGTATGGATCCAGGGTCGTTGTGGATTGCCGAGGGTGAGGGTGGAAGGTCTGGCTTCTGTAATTGCTTCCCCACTGAACATGGGCGTTGACTGGTCGATCCATACTCCCAGTCTGTCTCTCTCTTTTCCTAGTAGGTTGGGGATCTGAGGAAGCGGAGCTCCAGTACACATTGATGGGGTCGTCTGTCCAGGGAAGTCTGGTCAGCATCTTGCTTGGCATTATTCTTAATAGCTGAGTAGTATTCCATTGTGTATATATACTACAACTTTCTCAGAACTGTGAATGACTTGCTGTTATCTTAAACTACCCAACTTGTAGTAAACTGTTATAACAACCCTAGCAGACTGACTCCAACTTTCTAACCAAACTGCATAATAATGTTTTTTTTTCATTTTCTTGTATTACAAAATAGAAATAATACCTGCTCATTGTGAAGATCCAGTGGGCATCTATAAGAGAAAATCTTTCATGGTTGGCTACCCAAGACTTCTGGAGAATCTCCAAGATTTTCCTATCTCCACCCCGCTCCAGCAATGGCACAGTAGGTTGGGCTCAAGTGACACTTGAGCATGCATCAAAATTACCTTGTTAAATTACAGATTGCCTGGTCCCTCCACTGACTTGTTTGTCCAGTATGTCAGGGTGTGACTTCAGTAATTTGCTAATTTCACAAGCTCCCATATGATGTTGATGCTGTTGGTCTAGGAACCCCATTTCAAGCAGTATAGAATGAGACACTTTCAGGGAAGATGTATGAAGAGAAATAAGAAAGTTAGAAATTAGATAGGGGCTTTGTATCAAGTGTAGACAAGACTTGAGTTATATTATCATAAATGGGTTTCAATTACACTTCCCTTACCCCATGTAATACATGAAAGTCATTTTGATTGTTACAGGTTTTGTCCATTTTCATTCTAAATCTAGAAGTTATATTTCCTTTTTCATCTGACATGGGCCTAAATGTCTACCTGTTGCTTTAGCTGGAACTTTCCTAAGTATGGAGATTAAAACTAATTTCTGGATTTTTGTCTTAATTTCTTCCATGAAGCATTTTCACCAATATATCTTTTGTTCTTTAGGCTCAGAAAGTATTTTTAATATTACTTATTAGGTGTCTAACCAGACATTCACCAATCATTCCTTCCTTCCTTCCTTCATTTTTCGTTTATATAATGTCTCTGGGGCACATGCTGTATGTGAAGCACTCAGGGATATGCAGGGCATGCACATGAGGTTAAAAAGCCTTGACAGTGCAAACGCTTTTGAAGAATTTGCAGAACAGTGTGTGTGTGTGTGTGTGTGTTTGTGTGTATGTGTGTTTGTGTGTGTATAGTGGGTGGTAAGTAGGGGAATAGTACATATAAGACCGTCACATTAATTCATGCAATAATTACATGTGAGATAAATAGTTGAAAAGCAAACAGTGCTTAGCTTTAAAGGACATAAAGGTTGTATCTGGTTGAGCTGAGGGTTGGTATCAGGGAAGACTTTGAATTGATATCTGAAGGATGTACAAAGAGTCACCAGGTTGTGAAGCTGAGAGCAACTATTTTAGACCGAGAGAAAAATGATTCCAAAATCTGGTTAGAGGAATTGATCTTTGAGTTTAGAGAGTACAGCATCAGGGATGTTATCAGTGTTGGGTGACTGAGGCTAGAGAAGTGGCTGGAAGGATGGTATAAGACCTTCAATGCTATTTGTGTGTTACAGTCTGCGCACCCTTGACCTGCAGTTTCCTTGCTTCTACTGGCTGTTGTCCCACCTGTCACAATTTCCTCTCGTCATTGTTACTGACTGTATCCCTGTCTGCCTTCTCACTACTACTCTTTCTCAGGCAGAGACAATTTCCAGCCTTAACCAGGTGATTTCTCCTTGTGACTTTTCTTTTTTTTTTTTTTTCATTGGAATCCACTGGTAACTGGATTCAATAAAGCTTTAAGTATCCTGTGTGACTCATACATGCTATTTAATTGGCTTCTTCCAACTCTTTACTCATGGAAACACTAAGACCTCCCAGGTTAAAAAAAAATAAAAACAGCCAGTCAGGTTCCTTATTGTTCCTTATCACTGAAGTGATTCTTTCTTCCTCCCCCAAATCCTCCTTGGTAAGCCTTTTCAACCTCCTCTCCTTCAGTGACTCTTTAATCAATTTTGCCTTGGCAGTGAGAAAAAGCTTTCTTCCCCATTACACAGAAATCTTGGTGTGTAATGCTTGCAGGCTGAAATGAGATATCCATTTCCCTTAAATATTAAGGGCATTTTAAGATTAGCTGTCAAAAGTTTCCCCAGGTCAACTTAATTCTAATATAGGAAATTCAAAATATTTTCAAAGTCTATACTCTAGACACTTCTCTACTTAGTAAATTCCCAGTGACTGGACTTTGAGAAAAAATTGATAGTCTTGATCCTAGAAGTAGTTTATTTGGATAGTGAACTGCTTTGCTACGTGGTTCAAACCACCACATTGAAGGAAGCTTTGGTGTGGTTTATTTGACTTGTTTTCTGTATCTCTCTGCATACACACACACACACACACACACACACACACACACACACACTCACAAGCTGCTATATTTGTGGATGTTCTTTTCTTTTCTCTTCTTTTCTTTTCTTTTGCTTCCAGAGTTATTGCTAGGTATCAGTGCTAGCACTATGAATCTGCAGCTCTCTATGGCCATCTTTTTTCCACTGTTGCTGCTGCTGCTGCTGCTGAACAGGACAGAGGGAAAGAGAGAGGAGAGGAAGACAGAGAGAGAGAGAGGAAGATAGACACCTGCAGACCTGCTTCACAGTTTGTGAAGTAACCTGGGAGCTCAAACTGGGATCCTTGAGCCAATCCTTGTGCTTCCTACTATGTGCACTACCACCCAACCCCCCTGTGGGTAGAGATTTAATATTAAGTTAAACATGTCAAATACTGTTATGAAACAGTGCTTTGGATATATAAGTATTTTGGTTTTCTTTTCAGAAAAGGTTCTTATGCTTTAGAATTGTATCCCTCAGTAGTTAAACCTGAAGGGATATATATGGAATTTACTTCAAATGAATGCAGGATTATGTGAGAGGAGCAATGATTTCTAGTATTTATTTATTTATCTTAAAGATAGATACAGAGAGACAGAAAGAGAGGGAAAGAAATCATAGCACAAAGCTTCCTTCAGTGAAGTGCAGGGCAGGCTCAATCCTACTTCTCACACATGGCAATGCATCTCACTCTCCAGAGTGAGGTACCAAATTCATTTCTAATTCTTAAAGTACATAACTCAAAATGGCCACCTAGATATTATGACTGTTTATGTAGAAAACCCCAAAGAATCAACTGGAACTAAAAAGAGATTACAGCTAAGGCTATAGGATATAACGATGAGTAGGTAGACCCTTGGGGGATTTTTAGGACAATGAAATTATTCTGTGTGATAATGTACTGGCATATTCATGATGTTACACATTTGCCAAAACCTATACAACTGTATAATGCCAACAGTGAGCCCTAGTGCAAACCTAAGACTTTAGCTAATGACAATGCATTGATACTAGTTAATCAGTTATAACAAATACACTTGACTAATACAAGATATTATTAGTAGAAGAACTTTAAGTGGGCAGGGGGAAAGATATTCTAACTTTCTATATTATATGTATTCTCAAATTTTCCATGAATCTAAACCTGTTCTTTTTCTTTTTAAAAATAAAGGTATTAGAAATTAATAAAAACAATACAGTATTTTGGACTGGGAAGACATCTCAGTGATAGGGCACAAGATTTTCCCCCCAGGGTTGTAGATGGAGCTCAATTCCGGGAACTACAAATCCACTGTAAAGCACAAGATTGTTATCCTTTAATTCTGAGAATTAAATACTGTAAATACTCAGGCACTTCATATACCAGAACTGAACAGTGCTCTAGTCACTTTTCTCATAAATAAATAAATTTCAAAGATAGTACTTTATATTTGATTTTTAAGTCTCTTAAACCAATTTTATATGTTTGGACAAGAGCAAAAAATATTCATTAGTTAATGTGCTCTTCTTAGATATTTAATAAAATCGCCAATAAGTATTTTTTAATAGAACCCACTTTTCTTTTTAAACAGTGCCTTGGTTAAAACACAAGCTCAGAAAGATGCTTATAAAATATTTACTCAAGGGGCCAGGTGGTGGTGCATCTGGTTAAGTGTATGCATTACAATGCACAAGGACCTAGGTTCAAGCCCAGGTCCCCACCTGCAGGGGGAAGGCTTCATGATTGGTGAAGCAGGGCTACAGGTGTCTAACTCTTTCCCTCTATCTCCCTGGTCCCTCTCAATTTCTGTCTCTATCCAATAATAAATATTAAAAAATAATAATAAATAAAATAAAATATATATACTCAAAATTACTTGTAAGAAACTATGTAAAGTATAGCACTATGACTATATTTAGTAAATATAATTAATAATATTAGTAATATTATTTGATTATGATTTTAAAAAATATTTTATTTATTTATTCCCTTTTGTTGCCCTTGTTGTTTTATTGTTGTTGTCGTTGTTGGATAGGACAGAGAGAAATGGAGAGAGGAGGGGAAGACAGAGAGGAGGAGAGAAAGATAGACACCTGCAGACCTACTTCACCGCCTGTGAAGCGACTCCCCCGCAGGTGGGGAGCTGGGGGCTCGAACCGGGATCCTTATGCCGGTCCTTGTGCTTTGCGCCACCTGCGCTTAACCCGCTGCGCTACAGCCAGACTCCCGGTAATATTATTTGAAATTGTAAGGCAGTATATATAAAAATGCCTTCATCTCCAGAAAAACAGTTAATTGAATGGGGATGGATGTCAAAATTTACAGTGGTAGTGGTGATAATTTAGCAATATATACAAATTTCAAATCATTCTGTTGCCCATCTGAAATTAATATAGTGACATATATTTAGTTATATCTCCATCAACATTTTAAAATAAATAACTTGCAAAAATATCTTAGCAAGGTAATTAGAATTGTTTAATTGTATGTTATATTATTGGGTTGTTGGAAAAGTCATGACATACTTATGTATGCAAAAATGCATCATGTCTTTTCCAACAACCTATACATGGGACAATAATTTAACCTCTGGATTTCAGATTTAAAAATTATTTTATTAGTGGTTTACTAGTGTTTTAAAAGATTATACCATAACAGAAGTATAGTTCCATACCACATGCACCACTTAAGTTCTCTGTTACCAATCTCATCTCCCAAAGACAAACACCATATTTCTTTCACAGTCTAAAGAGATAGGTTGGCTACTTTTTCTTTAGTTGCAAGTTATGTGTTTAAATTCTCTATATTCCACAAATAAGTATGTGTTGTTGTCTTTCACTTTCTTGCTTACTTCTCTAATCAATGTTGCTTCAAGTTCTATCCATTCTGTCTTGAAGGACACACTCTATGGAGTATATGTCTCATAACTTCTTTATGTCAATGAACATTTATGTTGTTTCCATATCCTGGCTATTATTATGAATAATGGAGCTATGAATATGGTGGGGGGGGCATGTCCCTTTGAATTTTTTTATATCTTTTGTATAAATGTCTAGGAGTGGTGTTTCTGGATCACAAGTTCTTTCCACTTTTATTTAGGAGTTCTCCAGTGTTTTCCATCATGGTTACTCCAGTTTGCATTCCCACCAATAGGGTTTCTATTTTTCCCCCCATATCCTTGTGAATAACTATTATTTCCTATTTTATTGATGTAGACCATTCTTACTGGTATAAGGTGGAATCTCAAGTGGTTTTAATTTGCACTTATCTAGTGACAAGTGAAATGAAGCATTTTCTCATATGTCTATAGGTCATTTGTCTCTTCTTTAGAAAACTGTCTACTCAGGAGTTGGGCGGTAGGGCAGCGGGTTAAGCGCAAGGATCGGCTTAAGGATCCCGGTTTGAGGCCCGGCTCCCCAGCTGCAGGGGAGTCGCTTCACAGGCGGTGAAGCAGGTCTGCAGGTGTCTATCTTTCTCTCCCCCTCTCTGTCTTCCCCTCCTCTCTCCATTTCTTTCTGTCCTATCCAACAATGACAGCATCAATATCAACAACAGTAAATCAACAAGAGCAACAAAAGGGAATAAATAAATAAATATTTAGGAAAAAAAGTCTACTCATATTTTGCCCACCTTTTATTGGGATAGTCAGTCTTACTGTTGTTGTTGAGCTATATGAGTTCTTTATAAAATCTTGATCTTTATTGTTTGCCAGATGTGCGATGTGTAAATATATTCTCTCAATTATTGAGTTGCTTCTTTATACTTGTGTAGTTTGCTTTAGATCTGTAGGATCTTTTTAAATTTGATATAGTTTCATTTATCTAATAATCTATGGTGGTGTATTTCCAAATGCATCATTAATGTTATGGTTCTGAATTAGTTCACTGATATTTTCTTCTCTGTATTTTATAGGTTGAGATCTGATGTTTAGGTCCTTGATCCATTTGGTTTAATTTTTGTGTATAGTGTTAAGTAGTCTAGTTTCATTTTTCTACATTTGACTGCCCAGTTTTTCTAGCGCCATTTGTTGAAGAGCCCTTCTCCCCACTAAATAGTTTTGGTCACTTTGTCATATATTATGTCACCCAACAGTAAAATTTAAAAATAAAATCTCTAAGCAATAAAAGATAAATGATATGTTTAAAGAAGTGTAACATGTCTATCTTTTTATTCCTTTTAAAATGTAAGTTAGTCTTATTAAAACAAGACAAGTATATGAATCCTCATATATAAAGTTGACATTGACATTGCAAGGTTGTATTCTGAGTTCTTAGAACTTTTTGCAGGCTTTTTTTTTTTTTGATGAATTAAATGATCTTCCCTTTCTCACTTAGATTTTCCTATAATCAAGAGTGAATCCTGGAGGTGACAAAACAGAGTGCACACTGTGACTACGGAACAGATTTTTCTCTGCATGGCTAACTAGCTACTAAAATAGAACAGAACTGGCCTGTTTAATGCTGTGCTTTAACAGACCAACTAGTCAGATCCTGTATTCGGGGTTAACAACATGTCTTCAGAATCTCTAATGATAATATCCATCCAGGGATAGAGTAGACAATCCAACAGTAAAGATGCTCTATTTACACTTAATTAACTCTATTCTCATTCTGGAGCACTGCTATCTCAGAGTCCAGTTGCTTGGCTTTATTTGCTCATATGGAACTACCAATTCTCAGGGGCATACTTGGAACTCTAGCAGCCTGACACATACTAATAAAATACGCTAAAGGTTTGATTTATAAATTAGAATATCAGGGGAGTCAGGCTGTAGCGCAGCGGGTTAAGCACAGGTGGTGCTAAGCACAAGGACCCACATAAGGATCCTGGTTCAAGCCCTGACTCCCCACCTGCAGGGGTGTCACTTCACAAGCAGTGAAACAGGTCTGCAGGTGTCTATCTTTCTCTCCCTCTCTCTGTCTTCCCCCTCCCCTCTCCATTTCTCTCTGTCCTATCCAACAACAATGATAACAATAATAACTACAACAATAAAACAACAAGGGCAACAAAAGGGAATAAATAAATAAAAATAAATATAAAAATATTTAAAAAAATTAGAATATCAGTGTTTTACATAGAGAATTAACACTTGTGAAAGTACTCTATTCTTTGTCATTCAATATGTCTACCCTTCTCTAAGAAAGAAGATTAATGCTGTGTAGCCAGTAAAGTTGCTATATTTGAGTTGCTAGATCCAAGTATAAAGGAAACTGAAATTAAAATAGTGGTACAGAGGTTAGGGGACAAAGAGGATATATCACCTAAATTTTGTTGTCTGCAAGTGACAGAGAGTGACACCAACTTTGTGGACAAAGGGAATTTTATGGGAGGGTCAGAGAGGACTTTCAGAACTGATAGGAATCTGGAGACCTAGGTTTTGAGTACAGTGTGGGAGTAGCATTGAACAATCTGTTTAAATGGAAAGAAACAAGCAGTTACAGTCTTTATGACTTTCTGCTGTATCTTGCTTTTAAACTTTTAGAATGCTTGAAAATGACCTATTAGTCCATATTGAGTGGGCACTTATTTTATTTGCTAAGAGTTATAACGGGAGGGATAAGACCTTATATTTAAAAAATAAAGAACCTAATGCTATGTTAGTATTTAGAATTTATGTTAGTTCAATTCACAGTAGATGTGCAGAATGATGACTTTGTGGTTTTACAGATGAGAAGACATGGAGTTAGAAGCATGGGAAAAGGCTCCAAAGGAAAGTCATTTAAAAATAGACACTCTAGACATGGCAAGATTTTTCCAGAGAAAATGGATGTATTTCAAACTGGGACACAAGCAATGAATACTGGGTGAGCTTAAGAGCCTAATGTGAGTCACCCACTTGGTTCAGTATCTCTTCCTCCTCCTGTGTTTCTGTTAAAGGGATTTAGCTAAATGGAGGTTTTGCATGCAGAGGCCCATGTGATTTGGAGAGAGGAGGGCCATGTGGGAGAGGACAGGTGAGGTAGGAGGGAAGACCCTTACATTCTATTTCCAAGAGATTAAAAAAGTATCTTTCTCTCTCCTCTAGGGTTATTGCTGGGGCTTGGTGCCTGCATTAGGAAACTACTGCTCCTGGAGGCCATTTTTGTCCATTTTATTGGATAGGACAGAGAGAAATTGAGAGAGAAAGGGGAGACAGAGAAGGATAAAGATAGACACCAGCAGACCTGCTTCACCACTTCTGCAGCTTCCCCCCTGCAGGTGGGGAGCCAAGGCTTGAACCTGACTTAGTACTATGTGCACTTAATTGTGTGTGCCACTGCCCTGCCCCCTGTGTTTCTATTTCCATTGAAAGGTGGATGGTAGGTGACAGACATCAAAGCAAATAAATAAAAGTAGCCTTATCATAAATAAGCAAAATAATGGAACCCTTGGAATATACCTAAAATAAACTTTCTAGCTTCTTCCAACATGAAGACCCCAAATCTCATCTGCTATATTCTTACCTTTAGGTTCCTGATTACTAAACATTTTGCTCTGCTTTATATCTTACTGCTTTAAAGCCACCAAGTTGCAGATGCTACTGTGACACCAATCTGACTTCCCTGAGCAGAAACCTCACCAGTGAGTCTGGAACCCCACCTCCCCAGAGCCCTGCTCCACTAAAGAAACATAGAAACTGACTAGGAGTATGGACACCCATGTCCTGCAGACAAGCAATTACAGAAGCCTCCTTCCTTCTGCTCCCCTTAAAGATCTTTGGTCTGTACTCCCAGAGGAATAAAGAATAGGGAAACTTCCAATGGAGGGAATGGGATGAACTACTCTGGTTGTGAGATTTGTGTGGTACACCCCTCTTATCTCACGATCTTGTTGATCATTATTAAATCACCAATAAGGAAAAAAAAGTGGCCTCTTCATATTTCATGGGGGAACAATTCTGTTGGTGGTTTGCTCTCTTTGAAGCTGCAACCAATCCCCTTTTTCCTATGAAAATGTTTCACTGATCAGGTCATTGTTCTGAGCTCACTAACATTGGAGATCTGATTCAGCAGCACGACCATTTTAGGATTTTTGGGGTTGTCTTTTTTTGTGTGTGCATCTTTGTGTGTATATATGTGCACGTGTGCAGGCCATATCAACCTGCCACTGCTACAAAACTAGCCCAACAACTTTTTTTGTGTTATCTACTCCAAAACCACTGCCTGGGTCCTGCACATTCCAAGCTTTAATATAGCACCACTGGGGGAAGACTGTAGAAATCAACCCCAAATGTAGTAAGTTTTGGGGACAGTGGCTGTTATATATCATTCAATATTTTATTCAAATATATATGGGGGAAAGAGAGAAGGACTTTGATCTGGGTTGAGGTTAATAGAATGTAGAAAAAGTAACAGTGAGGGCCAGGGCAGAGGTTCAGTCAGTGGAGCACATGATTTACATGAGTAATGCCTTGGGGGTTATCCCTGCCTTTTATACTAGAGCAGTACTCTGCTCTCCCTCAATGAGAAAGAGAAAGCAACAGTGTAATAAACATTCCCTTTTATTACTTCTGTTTTATTAATCTATGTAAACTAAGATGTTGCAGCTTGATTTCTTGGCTTTGCTTTTCTGTTTCTTGCATTTAAGGAGCTTGTACCTAAAATCAGGGGCAGCTTGCTTTTGTATGTGCCAGAGGAGTGGTATCAGAGGCAGGCCCAAGGGCAAAAAGATGAGTCCTGCTGCTTGTCCATTGCTTTCTTGCAGAAGGAGGCCCTCTGAGAGAGATTCTGCAGAAATGTAGCAGTTGTGTGAAAACCAGTGGCCTTGCATTTGCCAGATGCTTTGGTATAATGCAAGGAGAAATAGTGCATGAGTGATGTGATGGAAATATTGCTGACCATGAAATTTCTTGCCCAATTAGTGAGGTGATCCTGTGGGGGGGATTCATTTAATTACGACATTCACAAGCTGGTATAGTTTATTTATCATTTCATACTGATGTTCTCTCAAGAGTCTATATACCAGCATATTAAATTACAACTTTCTACTAAACAATGTTCTTCCTCACTGACCTTTGATTCCTTTCCCCCTGCATTATGCTTCTCAACTCACAGTTTCTATATAAACAAGGATGGTACTCATGTTTGTAGGTCTTTTTCAGTATGTGGTGCAGTCATTTCTTTGTATTCAAGTTATAACGAAGGCCTTGGAGTGAACTCTTCAAACTACTTCAGTGAGGCTACCAAAAATATAGAGAATATACCTTCTTAAGCCTCAGTGCTATTTTCTATACAAAATGAAAACAAGGTCACCACATGGACATTCTAATAACAAGATACACAGCACCCATGGGGGAGTCCGGCAGTAGTGCAGCGGGTTAAGTGTAGGTGGTGCAAAAGCGCAAGGACCAGCTTAAGGATCCCGGTTCGGGCCCCTGGCTCCCCACCTGCAGGGGAGTCGCTTCATAGGCGGTGAAGCAGGTCTGCAGGTGTCTATCTTTCTCTCCCCCCTCTGTCTTCCCCTCCTCTTTCCATTTCTCTCTGTCCTATCCAACAACAACAATAATAACAACAACAAGGGCAACAAAAGGGAATACATAAATATTAAAAAGTAAATAAAATTAAAAAAAGAAAAGGAAAACATAGCACCCATGGACCATGGAATACACTGGAGCACCTTTCATTTTCTCTAGAAAAGCACTTTCTGTATGCTTATAAAACAGAAAAGATTTTTTTGAATAGTTACAACCTCAGACACAGTGAGTTAGGACTACTTGGGTTTATTCCTCACTCTTTCTGTGTCCATTGAGCAGCACCTGGAGAGTTTGTCGTGCTTCATCCTCCTCCTAAATTCTGGTTAACAAATCACAACTACATGAAGTAATGTTGGAGGGAAATAGAGCTCTCATAGTAACTTCTCTTCCAAGAGACAGTTACTTTTCTTTCTAGTCCATTGGTTAAAAAATAATTAAAACTATAGTGTTCTTAACTAATCACAGTAGGTTGAGGAATTGACCAGATAACATATATCTGGAAAGCACATGGACCTCGGCAATAAATATCACAACGATTGTTTCTTTTGTTTTTCTTCTGTGCAGAATGGGTAAGAAGCACATGTTCTTACTACTTTCATTCATACCACCATCTGTTTGACTCTGCTCACTTCATGTTATTAATCCATGCTGTCAACCCTTGTGATGGACAAAATTCCCTTCTACCAGATGTTTAGACCATCCTGTGTCCAAGACTTCTATATAGAATCATATCATTTGGGATCAGAAGCTGTGACTCCTATCAGGGGCTTTAGGAGGTAATGTAAGGCATTGCTAGAACCAGAACTCTTGTCATTCAGATCCTAATTCATCAGTGGCATCCTTCTCATCTTAGTCTATCATTCTTATGTCTCTCCCTTATACTTTTAACACCTCAAGAGAAAATCTCAAAGTTATTTTCTATGTACTCAATCCGAGAAAAATCAGAGGTAGTGGCTAATTACCAGAAGATACTGCTTCTCTGTAACCAATTATTTAATTCATCAGAGTTTAGTTTTAGATTGGCCATTTATAGTATGTTACATATGTAGTATTTATACACACAATTTAATGGTACTTTTTTCACATTACACAATACTTATTTTATGTTGAAAACCCTAAATTTACACTGTCATAAATGATTGTCAGGTTTATATTTGGACTTTCTCATGTCTACAAAGAGAGGATTAGAAGCTATTACTGTAATACTATCACATTTCATTTTTTTCCCTGTCCCTGTTTTTCATTTTAAAAGTGTTAACTTGGATCAGACTGAAATAAAATAAATGAATAAACTAGTACGTTCCCCTAACGTTATGGGGGTTTAGGGAGTACTGAAACCAAGACAGAGGAATGTGACCAACAGGAGCAAGACAGAATGAGCCATGACTTATCTATCACCCTAGATAAAGTGCCACTCCTTCTATCCAGGTTGTGGAGAGGTCAGGCTCAAAGGGCAGGCAGGGTGGCTTAGGACAGTGCCTCTGCAGCTACCTGGAAGCTGAGCAAGTCACTTAGTTAGATTTTGCTGGTGTTGGAGCTGCCAAGCTGCAGGGACTGGTCTGCAGTCAGTCGAGGGCATGAACAACAGCCCTCAGTGCGACCCCCTAACCAAGCAGCCAGTTTGTAGGTGCTGGACATCTGCCTCCAGGTAGCACATACCACAGCACCTGTCTCATCAGACTGCGCTCGGGGCGGGGCTTCCCGCGTCCCCTTTAAGAGGCCGCATCACTCGCCTGTGACGTCAGGGTGTCTTTCCGCAGGAGCTCGCGTCCCGCTCTGCTCCGCGCCCCCGCGCCCACAGCCCTGGAGGCGGCGCGACGCGCGGCGGTCCTGTCAGTACGCCGCCTTCCTCGGCCCTCTCGCTCATTTTGTTGCCACCACCTTCGGCACCCGCAGTAGTCCTCGTCTTCCCGCAGCATGTCGGTGGCCGGGCTCAAGAAGCAATTCCACAAAGCCACTCAGGTAAGGCGCTTGACAGGTGCAACGCGGGGCGTTCCCGGGCGGAGCCGCGAGGGGCGCTCCGTGCTTCCTCCAAAGGGGGAGTGCGGGGACCCTGGAAGTGTTCGGGGCGCCTGGCCGCGAAGCGCATCTCCCTCCCGGCCCGCCGTAGGGCATTCGCCTCCCCAAGCTCGGGCTTTGCGCTTCCTAGGGGCGGGGAGCCGGCCATCCCTTCTCTATCCTCAGCTTGGAGCGGCGAGGCGGGCGGGCGCCCGCGAGTCCCCGGCGTCCCGCCCCCGCACCGACAAGCGCGGGCGCGGGCGCGGAGGCGAAGGCACCGCGGCTGCACAGCCTCAGGGAGCGCAGGTGCCCAGGTCGCGCGCGGGAGATTATGTAAAGTCGCCTTTTCCCCCTGGTGGTGACCTTGCGGTGCCTGTGCGCCCAGCTGCCCGGGAAGTGCTGGCTGGAGCCTGACCCGCACTGGCGGTGTCTGCGGAGACAGATGTCCGCGGGCGGGCAGCATTCCTGAACCCCTCCTTCCAGGAGGAATGGGAGGATGGGGCTGGCTCCCTTAGGGAAAGCTCATGCCTTTCCCTAACTTTTCCTCAGAGGATCCCACTGAGATCAAGCCTTGACCAGCAGCCTGAGTACCTTAACCCCCACCCCATGGGTTTTGCAGCTTTCACATAACCAGCTCATCCTAGATTTTAATGTATTATTTAGAAACCCTTTTCCTGCATCTTGGATGTGCCATCTTACTGGATGAGATCAATAATCTGTGATTAATAAGGCTTATCTAATTCAGAGTCTGGTGATGCAGAGTTGATTGAATTAGATCGAAACACATTTACATAGGGGAAATGAGTGAATATAGTGTGACCTGTTTCTTACATAATGTGTGCGGTTTGGCTTTTATTATTTTGAAATAATTCTCGATTTAGGAAGTTTTAGCCAAGGCTTTTATCTAAGTATTCCTCATAATTCAATCTTTAGTTTTGTAGATTAACCTTAAAGAATATTGAGGTTCTTGCAATTTCTTAGAAGTAGTAAAGTTTTTCCCAGGCTATCACATTAGCAGTGCTATTATAAACTACATCCCCAAAAAGACGAGATTGTATTTTACAAAGGGTGATAGGTGCAGTGTGCAATTCATCTCTTGCTCTTGCTCCTAGGTGGTATCTCTATCACCACAAACTTGTCTTTATAAGCTTAGCTATATCTTTAACTGGAAAATTGAAAACACACACACACCTTTCAGTTAAAAATGCCAATTAATGTATTAATGTGATGATTTTTCGTTTTCCATGTTGGAACTCATCTGAGACTTTATTTCCCGAAATGTCCGTAAATTGTGGCATTATTGGTAAAAGTGGAGAGGCCTCTAATTTTCTTCCTCAGATTCTTTTATGTTTACAGAGCCAGCATATGTGCTGTCACAGAATTCTTAGACAAGATACCTTTAATTTCATTAGACTGTTTAATTTCAGGTACTTTTCATATTTAGAAGCCATGGCCTGTTTTCACTTTGATTCTGAGGATTTTCTCTTTAAATCTTAGTACCCTTAAAGACACTTGGAAACCTTGCTTCTGGTTTGGGAAAGGATAAATATCTTATTTTTAAAATTATTTACATTAGTGATTAATAATGATTAACATTGTAAGAAAACAGGGGTATGTATAATCCATACAGTTCCCATCACCAGAGTTCTGTGTCCCATCCCCTCCATTGGAAGCTTCCCTATTCCTTATCTCTCTGGGAGTATGGATCAAAATTCTTTATGTGGTGCAGAAGGTGGAAGGGCTGACTTCTGTCATTGCTTCTCCACTGCGCATGGACACTGACAAGTTTACACATACCCTCAGCCTGTTTCTATCTTTTCCCAGTGAGGTAGGGCTCTGGAGAGGTGAGATTTAAGGACACTTAGGGCATGGACACTGACAAGTTTACACATACCCTCAGCCTGTTTCTATCTTTTCCCAGTGAGGTAGGGCTCTGGAGAGGTGAGATTTAAGGACACTTAATTTTTTTTTATCATCTTTATTTCTTTACTGGATAGAGACAGCCAGAAATCGGAAGGAAGGAGAACATAAAGAGGGAGAGAGACAGAGAGATACCTGCAGCACTGCTTCATCACTTGTAAAGCTATTCTCCTGCAGGTGGGCTTGAATGTAGGTCCTTGTGCACTTTAACGTGCACTCAGCCAGATGCACCCATCTCTGAAAAGGATAAATCTCTTGATCCCATATCTGTTTTTCTCTGACCATAAAGAAGTTTCTTCTGAATATGTCATAATTTAGAAAGGATAGAACTGATATGAGAGTATGCGAATTTATAGAAAACATAAATTGTCTTAAATAAGTGATTGTGATCATGATTAAGGATATTTTACTAGTAGTATAAGATACTGTCCCTCGGCATTAGTAAGTAAGGAGAGGAGGACATTTTATTTATTTATTTATTTACTTATTGCCTCACTCCCTCCTTTCTAAGGATATTTTATAAAACCTTTAGTTTTTCAGTCATAACAAGATATAACCAGATAGCTTCGAATTTGCTAAATCCTGGAATTATATCCAACACTAAAAACAGAATAAAGATAAAGGAATTCTAAAACTTGTTAGAAATTTGAGGAGACCTATTTGTGATGAAATAACATTAATCTTTATTACGGTGAATGCAGGTGTAAAATCAACATATCATTTTGTTTTTGAAAACCCTTTCATTTGGGCCTGGGTGTTGTTGCACCTGGTTGAGTGCACATGTTGCAGGAGCCAGGTTGGAGCCCCTGGCCTCTACCTGCAGGGGGAAAAGCTCTGCAAGTGGTGAAGCAGGGCTGCAGGTATCTCTCTGCTCTTTCCCTCTCTATCACCCCCTTTTCCTCTCAATTTCTGACTGTTTCTATCCAATAAGTAAAGATAATTAAAATAAAATAAAACATTTAAGAAAAAAACTTTCATTTTAAGGATGAGATAGATATACTCATTAATTCATAACTTAATGTGACACAATCTTAGAATGTCTGAGTAGAAGCCTACTCTTGTGTGCATTTCTGTATCTTTCTCTCCCTTTCTATGTCTGTATGTCTGTCTTAGCCTGTCTCTGTCTCTGTGTATTTCTCTCTATATACACATATATATGAATTTTTGAATTACTATAATGCCAGTGCTAGTGTTAATATATGACTTAAAATATTAAAGGGAATAACCATGTCCTGCTTTAAAGCAATTTCCCATAGAGACCTATGACACTAATCTGGAGGAAGGAAGCCTAGAATAATTTACTTTTGTGAGTAGCTAGGCTTGATTGTGTGTTACTTGTGTTCCCAACTGGAAGGCCCCTTTTCTGGCAAATAATTCTCTTTTTATGAAATATATGGTTATGCTAATTGGTAACTTCTATTAATAAAATCAGTATACCTATTTAAATGTCTCACATTTTCTTGGTTAAGATGTGATTATTTCTTCCAACAACAATGATATCAATAATTATAACAATAAAACAACAAGAGCAACAAAAAAGAATAAATAAATAAATAAAAACTAAAAAAAACTTTTAAAAAAGTGATTATTTCTAGATTCTTATAATAATTTTCAACATCTTTGTGACTTTGAGGTGAAAAATGTTTTTCTCAAGTTTACTACGGGGAAACTTCTTTCAGGTTGATAATACATGAACATAGCAAAACTCAGTCAGCTTTTTACTTTCATATATTTGATGAATTGTTCAAAAGCTATAATTTTCTATGGAATTAGAATAAATAACATCATTTTCTACTGTAAAGTTGGGCAAATGAGCTTGCATTTTCTATGTTTACTGAGGATTTTCATATTAAAATTTAGTCTTAACAGGAGGAATGTATTTTTCATTTTTTAGTATAGACTGGCAGAAGACTAGGTAAAAGTAGATATATGATTCCACTTACCATGCTATTCTAACAAAAATCTCTCTTTTTTCACTTTATCAAACATTTTTCCTGGGCATACTTTGCTTTAATAGTAACATATTAAAGTTTGCTCCAGAGTAAAATTAATTAAATAATTGTAATCTGTAGAGCTACTATAATAAAGTGTCAGAGCCTGACTCTTAAACTGCACATACTTATTGTCTATACCTCTGAAGGCTTAATGAAGGGTTAGTAGAGCCATGAATCCTTTGAAGGCCAGAGGCAGTTCCAGGGCTCTCTCCTTAGTTCTGATGATTTACTGGCAGTTTTTGATCTGTCTTTGTAAACACACCTTTGTAATCTCTCCTTTAAAATTCATATTGTGTTCTCTCTGTAGGTCTGAGTTCAGATTCTCCTTCTAGTTCTTCTTTTTATTTAAAAAACTTGAACCTGGGTCTTTGTGCACTGAAACATGTGTAGTCTAGCACAGGTGCCACAGACACCTGTGGCCCTCGGTTTCCCCCTTTTCTGTGGACACCACTCACATTGAGTTGGGAGCCCACCGTACTCTAGTATGACCATAAGTAATTGCATTTACAGTGACTATTTCCAAGTAAGATCACATTCTGAGGTATTGGAAGCAGTTCCAACACTAGAAGCAAATTGAACCCATAGCTATCACTACTTGTAGAAAAATATTTTAAAAATAATGGATTTGACTCAACATTTTAAAAAAACATTATTTATTTATTTTGTTTGTTCTTGGATAGAGACAGAGAGAAATTGAGAGAAGGGGGAGATAGAGACGAAGAGAGACAGAAAGGCACCTGCAGACCTGCTTCACCACCTGTGAAGCGACTCCCCTATAGGTAGGGAGCCTGGGGGCTTGAACTGGGATCCTGACGGGTCCTTACGCTTTGTGCCACATGCACTTAACCCATTGCATTACCGCCTGACTCCCTTGATTCAACATTTTACAAAAGATATGTGTCTATATTATAATCTCTGTTGCATTTAATAAGACAGACTTCTTTTCACTGAGTTTGGTGATGATTTCTATTATGAATTACATCTTTTAAAATTTAGGATTAGTGTTTTATAATATCACCTAATATGTGATTATTGTCAGACTTGGATTCTTCAACTAGGAAGTTAATTACATTGACTTTATATGCTTTTTTGTTCCACCTAGTTTCTTCATGCTTTTACCAAATTAAAATTCAGTATTTTACACAGATGCTTTCTTCTGGAGAATGTTATATAAATTTGTTTATGCATTTGACCACTCTTAAAACTTGCTAATATATTTAAATAAACATATTGAGTAAGTCCTTACTCAGTATTGCAGATAGGTTCCTGGAAACTTAACTTTAAATAAAACAAGGGGCTCCATTACAAGATAATGGGGGTACAACTTCACACTATTCCCACCACAAGAGTTCTGTATCCCCATTCCTTCCATTGGGAGCTGCAGTAGTTCTCCCAAGGTCACAGATGTGAGTGAGTTGACTATTATTTCTACAACTATCTATTTGTGTATATTTGCCCATTTTTCTCCATGGTCCCATCTTCTCTTCCTTTCCAAGACACACACACACACACATGCACATACACCTATTACTACATCCAAATGTCCCTCCCTTCTTCCTCTTCTCTCTCTGGGTCCTGATGGAGTTAGGGTTCAGACCTCTCTGGTCATCTTTCCCCTGTCACTTCTCCCCCACTGGGAGTATGGGCCAAAATTATTTTTGAAGATGTGTGTTCTGGCTTCCATAATTGATTGTGTGCTGGACATGGTTATTGGCAGGCTGATCCATACCCCCAGCCTGTTTCTCTTTCCTCAGTGGGGTAGGGCTCTGGGGAGGTGAGCTTCCAGGATACACATAAGGTCATCTGCCTAGGGAAGTCAGGATGGATCATGATAGTGTCTGCAGTGGCTGAAAGGTGGTAAGATATAGAGTGGGACAAAATAACAGGAAACAAAAAGTGGGAATAGAGAAGATGATAATAGGGATCTTAGGGTCAAGAGAAGTATGGAAGTCTATTTGAGGTATATTCCTAGGGGTCTATGATTATAGTAGGATTTGCTTGGATTTGATAGATAACATAGAGGTGGAGTCAGAATTGAGTATAGGGTTAGAAAGTTGGATTAAGGCAGAGAATAGCTCCCAATGTTGAAGAAAGTCTATGAATAAAATGAACTATTTACCCCATCAGCCTGACCCAGGGCCCGTATCCATATTTGTCGTAGGAGCTTCTGTAATTTCTGAGTCCCTGTTGATCTGAGCTTGCAGTTCATGGTCACAGTGGGGAACATTATAGGTTGTACTCATTTCAGGACCACACTTCCTCAAGTGGCAGAGTAGGATGATCCAGCCTCTCTTCAGAGAGTGGGGCAGTCCTCACCACTGCTACTTTTATAGTGAGGGCAAGGTCCCGGAGGGGCCCACAAGAGGCCTTATCCTGATGTTCTTGATGGAAGTGACCAGTGGTGGTAGAGAGAGGGACCTATTAGAGGTCTGGGCCCATCATATTTGTGTGGGAATGCAAGGATTCCCTAACTAGGTCCCCAGATAATGGGGTGTGCTGGTATTGACCAAAAAGGCCATTTCCTGTGACCCAGTCTCTTGCCCTTATCCAGTTTTTGTTGTCTTTCCTTTATCTGAAAAACTTAGAAAAGTCTAAATTTTTACATCCCTGTTCTAAGTAGCAGAATCTTTTCTGTCTTCATGAATATCAGTTATAACTTATTGGTTGATTCAGGGCTCCTAGTAACTATATGTGCTGTCAAGTGTTTCCCCTGGAATCTGTAATATTCTGCAGAGGACCTATATATTTTCTAAAACTTAGTGGTATATTTTATATAGTTGCTTTTTTTTTTTTTCTGAGGGAGAGAACCATCATCTTTCACAAGCTTCTCTAAAGAATTCTTGATTCCTGCCCCTCCCTCCCAAAAAGTCTAACAGCAGTATTGTGAGACTGATCATATTATCAAGATAGAGTGGGGTGGTTCTTACAAAAACAGTAATCCTATCCATTCTTTTACTGGGCTTTAGAATTGTCAAAATATCATCTTATCTGTACTAATTCTTAGAGACAATCAAATGTAACTAATAAAAAAAAACACCCTTTTTACACAAGTGTCATGATTGTAAGAAGTAATTTGTAAGTGTGCACTATTTGTCTTATAAGGATAACTTAAGACATGTTAAAAAACAAAAAAAGGTTGTTAAATAGTTCTCATTTACTAATACACTTGGAAAATTGTCCTGTGGGGTGTTGAAAATTTTTCCTTAGATTCTTGAACACAGATTTTTGTGGCTGACACATCACATTTTCGTAACCCCCCCATACATAGTGATTTGACAAATCTTTGAACTGGAATTTTTTATGAATTTTAATTTTAATAATCTCAAAACATTTATTTACTTATATCTGTGTCCATTTATTTAATTATTTTTAATTAATACATCATTGAACTCTGATTACTGGTGGTGCCTGGGAACAAACCTGGCTCTTACTGCATTTAGGTTTGTGCACTGCCATTGCTTGTCTCTCTGACCCTCTACTTGAAACAAATAAAGCACCTCCTGAATTATTTAGAGATACTTAAGAAATAGCAAGAACCTGATGGAAGAAAATGGCAACTCTTTTGAGAGAAATGTTACTATGAATGACCTTAATATTGGGAACAGACTTAAGCTTGCAGAGCAGAGTTCATTCTGCCAAATAAGTAGAGAGAAGGGCACAGCCCATTGATAAGTGACTAATGAGTATTGGACAAGGTGGAGTTTAAGAACAATTCTAGGTTTCTTTCAGATGCTAAAGTCAGATAGACTGGGTGGGTGATTTAGAAATCAAAGGATATATTTCATTGATTTCAATTTCTGTTCTTTTAATCTATTATACCCTAGTTCTGATTTCTGTGTGATGTCAGGTGCTGCCATAAGAGGGAACAGAGAAGCACAGGAAAGCAAATTTTACAGTACTCACAGGTCATCAAGAGACAGTTACTCCACACAATCCATTGGCCAAATAGGTGTATAAAGGGAGTGAGTTTAACCCAGCAATTGGGGAAGCAGGAAGGATAATGATTAAATGTATTAAGATGAAGCAGTCAAATTGCATTTCAATTTTACTAGGTCATGATCAAGGGTGGACACAGAAGTCAACTTTATGGGATCCACCTTTTGGCATTTATCACATTGGTGTTCCTGGGGTGAAGTGTTATCAGCTTCATAGTTGGAGACCAGTATAATGCTAAAAATTTTTACAATACAACCTTTTTAATTTTTTATATTTTCTTTGTTTCCTTGAAGGGCCTAGAAGATAACTCAGTGAAAGAGTAGAGTACTTGCTTTGTGAGGCCTGGCTTTCAGTTCCAGCACTACACATTCCAGAGCTAAGTAGTGCCATGTTCTGTTATTTTCATTAATTCATAAAAAAAACAACCATTTAAAAAAAATAATGATAGTGGAATTCTGTCAAATGTACTTAAAGACCGTCAGAAAAAGTTTTTCAAATAATAAATCAGCTGAATATGATTTTAAGCTATTTTTTTTTACCATTTATAACATGGTATATATACAATTATATACAATTTATATACAATTTAAAATTCAGAATATGACCTTCAATTTGTTTTGTCTTAGCCCCCCACTTCCTCCCCCCCCCCCGCATTCCCACCATAAACACGGTCAGACTGTATATGGTATGATGACTATGGAGAAACCAACTTTAATTCTTGAAAACTGACAGCCTCTAAGAACTATTGGTAGAGTACACATGCTACACTTAAACAAGCTAAATAGGAGTTCTTTCTTAAATTTTTTTTCCTTTAAATTATTTATTATTGGACAGAGACAGAGAGAAATTGAGAGGGGAGGGGGGTATAGAGAGGGAGAGAGACAGAGAGACACCTGCAGCCCTGCTTCACCACTTGTGAAGCTTTCCCCCTGCAGGTGGGGCTCAAATTCTTCAGATAGGACCGTAGTGTAGCTGACACCTTCATTTTGGCCTTGTGAAAATAGAGAGCCCTATCAAGTTGACTTCATTTTATTTTTAGTTGGTTTGAACTTATAACATGGTACAACCATGGTAGACCTAAATTCAAGGGCTGCAGGAAAGAGGCTGGGAATTATAGTCTTGCAATGTACCCAGAATATAGAAGTGGATGTTGGTAAAAAAAACAAAACAAAAAAACAAAACAAAAAAAACTGAATGTTTTTACCATCCTTGTGTATATGTTCTTATGAGAGTTTTATGTATTTAAACATTCACACACCACATGCAAATGTGAAGTTTAAGCCTTGATTGAATCAGTCTTAATATATAAGGGTAAATGTTTCATATGCCTTTTTGAAATGTACTTAATGTATTTTTAGAGTTTCTCTCCTATAGTGTTTAGGTTTTTAGATATTTAGATCTTTTTTTTCCTATGGTAAAACACAAATTCTGTTTGTGATTTCTTATCAGTTCTAAATAGTGAGGTTGTTAAATCCTTTCTGAGCAAGCAGCCTTTTAACTTGATGAACTAGTGGTATAGTTACAGGTTCATTAATCTTGGTATGGGGAGAATGTAGCACTCAATTTTTTTGGATTTCACTCTTCAACAGTGAGTGTAAATTGGTTGACAGTTCACTCATCTGTGTTGGTATGCTTCTAAATTCTGCTTCTAAGACCCCTTCTGTTTCATTGTTTTAATCCCCCCTGCTTAACACTGTATTCTATTTACATAACCACTGTTAACTAAGCACCGCCCTGCCTCCAGGGCATTGGTTTAATCCTCATTGTTTTGCACGCTTTTTCCTTCTCCCCACCCCCTATCCTATGTACATCCTCTTCAGACCTGACTCTTCCACCTCAGAATATATAAGGACAGGATTGTGATTAGAGATAGCTTAGATTGCACTGCGTTCCACATGAATAAAGACTGAACTGCGTACCACTCAGCCATGAGTCCCTGGTTGTCTCTCTCTCCCGCTCGCGAAGCTAGCCCCACACATCTGTCTTTGTTCTTATGGAAGATCAGTCCTAAAACAGACATATGAGATGCCCTTACCTAGTGTGAGCAAGTCAGACAGCTATATGGTGACACAGTGCCATTCTTGAGGTTATTTTGAAGATGGCGGGTGTATGTAGCAAACATTTTGTAATTTGGCCTTAGTATATTAGCTCTGTGCTGTCTCTGAATGACTTGATCTATACTACTGAATAGTTTTGAGGTCAGTTGGTGAACAATATATATATCATACTTGAGTGCCTCGTAATGCTTGGGATCAGTTGAACAGCTTGACTGGGGGAAGAATGCTGAGACATTATACTGTATCTTACTGGGGAAGCAGCCCAAAGATGAGTTGTTCTGATTGATTTACTGCAAAGTGCATCTGGCTTATATCTTTGCCATTCTCCATGTATATGTCTCACTCACTGAAGTGATCTTGCTGTTATTCTTTATGTTCAAGTAGTAGTGACTATATTTTACAATCTCTTAAACTGCCTTAGTAACTACTTTTGGATGAAAGACCTATACTATAAACCCTTTGCTGTGGATATCTTCTCTCATGATGTTTAGAGACTGATGTTTGTAGACTCATGCTCAGTCTTGCATATAAGTTTTGTCTCCTTTATTTTTTAATTAAGTTTAATAATCATAAATTTGTTTCCATTGAGCTCTGTTCATTTCATTTGTTAGTCTCTGCATCGCTGGTGTTTGGAAATTCACAGATCTTAAGATTGTTCCCCCTCTTGATTAATTCCAGTCTAGTTTTTTTTTTTTAGAGATTTGTAGTGTTCATTTTCCATATTTTTCTCTCCATTTCTTCATCTATAGGTGAAAAACTATATTCCTTAGCCCCAGAAAAAACTAGGAAAACTTATTGTTTATAAATCTAGCATATCTTGTGTAAAGTAGGCTGTACTTATATTTTTAATTTTTTATTTATTTATTGGATAGAGACAGGAATCAATAGAGGAGATAGAGAGGGAGAGAGAAAGAGAGACAGCTGCAGCACTATTTATGAAGCTTCCCCCCTACAGGTGGAAACCAGGGGCTTGAACTCTGGTCCTTGTACATTGTAGAATGTGTATTATGCCAGGTGTGCTACCTCCTACCCCTATTTAAATTTTTATTATTTATACTTATTTATTTATTGCTTCCAGGGTTATCGCTGAGGCTCAGTGCCTGCACTGTGAATCCATTGCTGCTGGAGGTTATTTTTTCCCATTTTGTCGCCCTTGTTATTGTTTTTGTGGTTATTGTTGTTACTGTTGTCATTGTTAGGGTAGGACAGAGAGAAACCAAGAGAGTTAGGGAAAACAGGAGGAAAGAAAGATAGACACTTGCAAACCTGCTTCTCCTCTTGTGAAGTGACCCCCCTGCAGGTGGGGAGCTGGGAGCTTGAACCAGGATCCTCATGCTGGTCCTTGCACTTCACGCCATGTGCGCTTAGCTCGCTGCACTACTGCCCCACCCCCATTTTATTTTTTATACAAGTTCATTCAGATATTTTTACAAAAGTTGAGGATTGCAGTATAACTTTGGATACATTTCTGATGCATATTAAATATTAATCTGTGTACTACATTAAGTTCATTGCTGAAAGTCTATTTTTATCATTCATCACACAAATCAGGATATATACATTTAAAACATTTGTTCTATTTCATCATACACTACTTTATATAAGAGCACAGAAATCTCATTACAAAATATCCATAACAATTTATTTCTCTATATTTGATGACTATTACTCTACCTTTGTGAGGTAATGAGTTATGCTGATACCATGTATAAGGGTTGCCATTTATAACCTTTAGACATTATGCCTAAATTATTGATGTATGGTGTCACTGTGTCTTCTGGTCATTACTGTGAATGTTGAATGATTATAGTTTGGGCAATCCATTTTGTAGGCTTTTCCTATATGGTTATGAAGAAGTACTATATTGCTTTGTAGATTCATTGCTCAAGATTGTTTCACGGCTTTCAGTCATTTGTAAGTTATTGATTTCAATTTAAATATAAATCATGTGTGTAAATGGAAAAATGCACTAACAACATAATAAAAGGATATTAGAAGTTATAATAGGATTCAGGTGATAGCACACTTGATTGAGCGCATATATTACAATGCACAAGGACCTGGGTTTAAACCGCTGGCTTCACCTGCAGGAGGAAAGCTTTGTGAGTGGTGTAGCAGTGCTGCAGGTGTCTTTCTGTCTCTTTCCCTCTGTATTACCCCCTTCCCTCTTGATTTATGGCTGTCTTTATCCAACAAATAAGTAAAGATAATACAAAAAAATTAAAAACAAGTTATAATACACATGAAAATTAAGACCTGGATACACTTGTTTGAGTGAATTTGTGAGCTTGAAATTGACTCTGCTTTTACATAACAGGAGATTAACAAGTGATAGAGAATGGTACATATCCTAACAATAAGCTTAATTTTATTCTTCTCTAAATTAAGATTATTGCAAGAATAAAGCATTGGTACCTTCAGTGAGGGAATCAGAATTCTTGAGGACTAAGTCTGTACCAACTGTACTGTTCAAAGCATGGTCTCTCTGACAGTACAACAGTCAGGCATTTTCTGACTATAGAAGGATTTTCTGCCCACAGCAGGAAATTTGTTTATATATCATAAAAGGATTGCTTAAAACAGCACTGAGTTATCTTTTTCATGCCCAGTGTTCAAAAGGAGACATAGGTGTACCACAAGAGATACTTTTGAAATAATTTACAAATGATAAAAAGCTATCTGTCAGTTTGCTCTGTCGGATCCCAAGATTAGGAGCTCAGAGACTTCAGATCTCTTGAATTCCCAGACAAGACACTGGTCAATTTATTTCAACCCTACTCTTCTGCAGCCCAATTCCTAAAATCTACAGTTGAGGCAGTTTGGTCTGGCTCATGAGTTTAGCACCTGACATTTTATGCATCTGATTTTGTTCTTCTCTGGTTCATTATCTCTAATTGTAACTATAGTCAAATTACAAAAGAGGAAGTATAATGTTGCTTCTCTACTTAAAATTCTTCAGTGGCTCCATAGGATCCCCAGCCTAAATCCCTTGTAGTCCTGTTAAGGTGGTTGGTTTGAAGTGACTTCTGCTTACATAGTCTTTTCTGTAGCTCTTTATATGTGGTCTGTGCTATGAGTGTACTGATAATTTTTTATTTCTGCCCTTTGTCCCAAACAGATTTGCCCACCTTTGAGCCTTTGCACTATGCTATATATACTCTGTAAATTCCCTTTCCCACTCTTTTACTTTATACTTGACTAGATCTTATCTTGATAATTACTTAGGGAGTTTTACTCTACTTTCATTTGATGTAGGTTATATACTTTTCTTTCTTTTTTAATTAATTTTTTAAAAATGTATTTATAAAATAAAAAATATTGACATGACCATAGGATGAGAGGGGTATAATTCCATACATTTCCCACCATCAGAGTTTCATATCCCACCCCCTCCCTTGGAAGCTTTCCTATTTATCTGTCTGGGGGCATGGACCCAGGATCATTATGGGGTGCAGAAGGTGGAAGGTCTGGCATTTGTAATTGCCTCTCTACCGAATATTGGTGTTGGTAGGCTGATCCATTCTCCCGGCGGGATTCAGGGTACATTGGTCAGGTCATCTGCCCAGCAAGTCAGGTTGCCATCATGGTAGCATCTGCAACTTCGTGTCTGAAAAAGCATTAAGATATAAAAATAAATAACAAATTGTTTAGTAAACAGGGACCTAATTATTAAATTAAGTTTATTATCTGGTTAATTATATTAATTATTATAAGGTTACTATTGGAAAGAATATAGCAGATGGTTTTTGCAGTCTTCATTTTGGAAAAAGCTAGTAGGTCTATTTTAGGTATATTGCAAGGGGCCCATAATTTTTACTAATTTTTGCCTGAGCCCTATAGCTAACATGCAGGTGGACCAAAGGTATTGTCTGCAGAGATGGTGTCAGAGTTGGAAAAAGGACTAGAAAATGGTATCAGGGAAGAGAATAGCTCCCAAATATGGGGAAAGTATAGAAGTACTGTTAACTGTAAACCCCATTGATTTGACCTGGGGCCCATCATTTTCCTTAGTCACTCCAAGGCTAACCTTGTCAGACAAAGTAAGGACTACAAAAGTTGGATAAGGGCAAGAAACCAGCATACTTTAATGATGGCTGTTTTGGTTACTACCAGGCCACCCCATCACCCGGGGCTCTAGTCAGGGTGTCATGATATTCTCACAGAGACCTGATGGACCTAGACCTCTAACAGATCCCCCTCTCCATTGTCACTGGTCATCTCCATCAGGAACAACATAATGGACCCTTTTGTGGGCCCCTATGGGACATTGCCTTCAATGTGGATTAATGGTAGGGACTGCCCCTTTCTCTGAAGGGAGATTGGGTCAAAATACTCTACCACTCCAGGAGGACAGATCCAGCAATGGTGCAGCTTAGAAAACAAATTACACTGTTAAAATTCAATTGGGCAGCAACAAATGCTGAAGAGGTTGTGAGGACAAAGGAGCCCTCCTACACTCCCAGTGGGAATGTAAATTGTCCAACCCCTGTGGAGAGCAGTCTTGGGAACTCTGAGAAGGCTAGAAGGGGACCTACCCTATGACCATGCAATTCCTCTCCTGGGGGATATATCCTAAGGAACCCAACACACCCTTCCAAAAAGATTTGTGTATCCCTATGTTCATAGCAGCACAATTTGTAATAGCCAAAACCTGGAAGCAACCCAGGTATCCAGCAACAGATGAGTGGCTGAGTAAGTTGTGGTACATATACACAATGGAATAATACTCAGCTATTAAGAATGGTGATTTCACCAATTTTAGCCCATCTTGGATGGAGCTTGAAAATATCATCTTGAGTGAGATAATTCAGAAACAAAAGGATGAATATGGGATGGTCTCACTAATAGAAATTGAAGAACAAGATCAGAAGTGAAAACAAAGCAGAGCTTGCATGGGAGTTGGTGTATTGCACCAAAGTAAGACTCTGGGATTGGGGGAAGGTTCAGGTCCTGGAACATGATGGCAGAGGAGGACCTAGTAGGGTTGAACTGTTATGTGGAAAATTGGGAAATTCTCTACATATACAAACTGTTGTATTTTACTGTCAGCTGTAAACCATTAAACCCACAATAGAGATATTAAAAAATAAATAAAATAAAATAAAATTCAATCGGGTCACCAATTTGAAACCATAAGTGCTTAGATTGAAGAAATACATGCTCAGAACTGGGGGTCTATGCAACAAAAAAGTCGAGACAGTCAATCTATTTTTCCCCTCTCATATTGATTACACAGTGATTTATAAGACTGTAAGTTAATAGGAGTGTGTATTAGCACCATTCCTGCCACCAAAGGTCTGTGTCCCTAGCCCTACCCTTAAAGGGAAGCTGATAATCTACCCTCACCTTCTACGCAGGGTTTTTTGTTTTTTTTTTTTTTACTTTGGTGCAATACACTAAGCACAGTCAAATTATACTTATATGATTTTCTATGTGCAAGAAAAATTGCCGATTAAACCTCTCTTGAGTACACTGCTTGACCCTTGCATTGCATCTGTTTCCTTGTTGATATCTGCCAGAGTGAGTATAAAGAAAGGGACAATTGGCATTTGTTCTGTCCATCATGCCCCCTATGCCTATCCCAAATGTGGATATTCACTTATTTTATATTTTTATTAATGCTGTATCATTATTTGATAAAATCATCACATTTCCAGAGTATTTTCATATTCAGATATAATCTGTGTAAGTCCCCATACCCTCCTGCCCTTACTCTGTAACTGTTCAAGTTTTCACAGTTTTCACGAAGTCCAAGAGGTAATTTGGTCACTTTATTACAAGTTCACACATTTCAGTTATTGTATTCCACATTCGAGTGAAATCCATCTAGTAGATGTCTTTCGTTTCTTACTTCACTCAGAATAATCACCTCCAGCTCCATCCATCTTATTCCAGATAATAAAATCTCACCCATTTTGATTGTCATATATATTTTATGTTACACATATACATACACATGTATGTACGTATACATCCATCCCACCACTTCTTTCTCTAGTCATCTCTCCTTAGGCATCAAGGTTGTTTCCATACATTGACTATTGTAAATAATGTATCTATAAACATAGAGGTGCATATATTCTTTGAAATTTGTTCTTTCATACAACTTTGGGTGTATCCCTAGGTGTGGCATTGCTAGATCATAGGGTATCTCCATGTTTATTTGTTTAAGTGTTCTCCAAACTGTTTTTCATAGGGACTGCACCTCAACTGACATTAATTGAATGAATATAGCTTTCTTATTTGCCTTATATTTATTAATATTCATATATGGGCAGTATTTCATTATGGTTAAGCATATGTTTTTTGAGCAAAGGAGAGAGCTTTATTCAATCAGATCTATTTTCCAGAGTTGCTAGAAATCAGAATTATTTTTAACAACTACAAAGTCAAATCAAGCAAGAATCTTACATAGGTCTATATAAAATAAAATTTCATTTTTATATAATTAAACCTATAGAAAAAGAATCAACCAATTCATCTTATTTATTTATTATTTATTTATTCTTTTTTATTTTAAGAAAGGATTAATAAACAAAACCATAGAGTAGGAGGGGTACAACTCCACATAATTCCCACCACCCAATCTCCATATCCCACCCCCTCCCCTGATAGCTTTCCCATTCTCTATCCCTCTGGGAGCATGGACCCAGGGTCATTGTGGGTTGCAGAAGCTAGAAGGTCTGGCTTCTGTAATTGCTTCTCCGCTGAACATGGGCGTTGACTGGTCGGTCCATACTCCCAGTCTGCCTCTCTTTTTCCCTAGTAGGATGGGTCTCTGGGGAAGCGGAGCTCCAGGACACATTGGTGGGGTCTTCAATCCAGGGAAGCCTGGCCGGCATCCTGATGACATCTGGAACCTGGTGACTGAAAAGAGAGTTAACATACAAAGCCAAACAAATTGTTGAGCAATCATGGACCCAAAGCTTGGAATAATGGAGAGGAAGTGTTAGGGAGGTACTCACTGCAAACCCTAATGTACTTCTGCTTTCAGATATATATTTTGCAGTAGTTTATGGATACGTGTGAACATGAGCTCTCTCTCACAGAAACTGGTGTATATCTAGGTTCTGGGACTTTGTTAGAAAGTGAACCACCTGAGATGGAATTAGAGTATACTATGAAAGGAAAGGTCTCACCCGAGTAATGAAGCTGAAGGGTTGTCATTCCACACGTGAAGTCTCTGGACACAGTCTGAGGTGAAGCATGTTGAGGTGGCAATCGTTGTGTTGGGTAGGTTGTGATCGGCAGATGCAATATTATTTGATATGGATTGGGAGAGGCATACGGGAAAGTGGGCCCTATCCAGTGATTCCAGGACTGGGGGAAGTAGAAGCTCTGTAGGGGAGATGTGAGGTTCCTGCTGTCTTAGGTTTCAAAAAGACAATCGATAGTTAATGTTATCATCACATTAATTGGTAATTGGGTTAACTTTGAAAAGTCCTTTTGTTAGGGTTTGCTGTACAGTACCCAGTATCTTGTATATAGCTGTGCTATTGGATGCTTCTAATCTACTTGGTCTAGGCTTTTGAGAGAGTCTGCATATCAATTACACAGCCTGTATATTAAAAAGATTCAGTCTGTGTTTTGAAAAACTTTGAGAGATACAATTAATTTTCCCCCTCTCATATTAATTAACTAGTGATTTATATGACTACATTTTACTAGGAGTGTACATAAACACCATTCCCACCACCAAAAGACTGTGACCCATCCCTCCCACCCACTCCCACCCCCTACTGTCCCAGGAAGCTGAATGTCTACCCCTCTCCACAGGGTTTTTATGTGCCCTACTTACAATTTGGTCAGGTCCTGCTTTTAGTTTCCCTTTCAGATCTTCTTACTCAACTTCTATTGATGAGTGGAATTATCCCATACTCATCTTTATCTTTCTGACTTAGCTCACTTAACATAATTCCTTCTAGCTCTGTCCAAGATGGGTCAGAGAAGGTGGGTTCATTGTTCTTGATAGCTGCATATTATTCCATTGAGTATATATATACCACAGCTTTCTCAGCCACTCATCTGTTGTTGGGCACCTGGGTTGCTTCCAGGTTTTAGCTATTATCAAAGTTCGACATCCTCAAGGAAACACTCACGAAAGACATGTCTCTGATATCTGATTACTGTAAAAAATGGCGACTAATCCCTAGCACTGCAAAAACGGTATCATCTGTTTTCCATCTACACCATGCCTCGGCCTCGCGTGAGCTTCATGTGCAGCTTGGCGATACGAGAATCCGGCATGAAGCCCAGCCAGTCTATCTTGGCGTTACTATCGATCGCACTCTGTCATTTCACAAACATCTCATAAAAACTGCAGCAAAGGTGGGCGCAAGGAATAACATCATTGCAAGACTGGCCAGCTCCTCATGGGGCGTGAGCGCTTCCACACTACGATCATCCTCTCTGGCATTATGCTATTCCACTGCAGAATACTGTGCCCCAGTATGGTTCCGTAGCCCCCATGCCCACTTGGTCGATTCCAAATTATATTCCTCCATGAGGATAATTTCTGGAACCATCTGTTCACCCCGGTTCCATGGCTGCCAGTTCTTAGCAACATCGCCCCGCCAGATATTCGTCGGGATGCGGCATCATCTAAGTTCATTTCCCACGTCTACGCTCGACCGGACCTGCCAATATATGCGGATATCTTCGCCCACCCTGTTCAACGCTTGACGTCTCGTCACCCAATCTGGTCCCCTATGCCTACACTGAACTTCTCTGTTCCAGTCTCTTGGAAACAGAGCTGGCAGTCAGCTGAGGTCAAGAACAAACACCTCATCACAGACCCCTGCGAGCGTCCACCCAGCTTTGACCTAGCACGTTATGATCGGGCCCTCCTCAATCGCTATCGAACAGGCCATTGCCGGTGCGCCGCTATGTTCCATCGTTGGGGAGCCAAAGACGACCCAAACTGCCCCTGCGGATACAGACAGACTATGACCCACATAGTCAACAACTGCCACCTCTCCAGATTCAAAGGAGGTCTCGAAACTTTACATCAGGCTCAACCTGACGCTGTTGACTGGCTACGGAAGAAGGGCAAACGCTAGAAGAAGAAGAAGAAGCTATTATGAATTGTGCTGCTATGAACATAGGAGTACACACCTCTTTTTGGTTGGTTGTTATGGAGTCCTTGGGGTGTAACCCCAGGAGAGGAATTACTGGATCATATGGAAGGTCCATGTCTAGCCTTCTGAGAGTTTTCCATGCAGAAGAATGAAATTGAACTACTTTATCTCACCAGAAACAAAAATCAACTCCAAAAGGATCAAAGACCTGGATGTCAGACCAGAAACAATCAAATACTTAGAGGAAAACATTGGTAAAACAGTTTCCCACCTACACCTCAGGGACATCTTTGATGAATCAAACCCAATTGCAAGGAAGACTAAAGCAGAAACAAACCAATGGGACTACATCAAATTGAAAAGCTTCTGCACATCCAAAGAAACTATTAAACAAACAAAGAGACCTCTCACAGAATGGGAGAAATCTTCACATGCCATACATCAGACAAGAAACTAATCACCAAAATATATAAAGAGCTCAGCAAACTTAGCACCAAAAAAGCAAATGACCTCATCCAAAAATGGGCAGAGGAGATGAACAAAACATTCACCTCAGAGGAGATCCAAAAGGCTAACAAACATTGAAAAACTGCTCTAGGTCACTGATTGTCAGAGAAATGCAAATTAAGATAACACTAAGATATCACCTCACTCCTGTAAGAATGGCATACATCAAAAAGGACAGCAGCAACAAATGCTGGAGAGGATGTGGGGACAGAGGAACCCTTTTACGTTGCTGGTGGGAATGTAAATTGGTACAGCCTCTGTGGAGAGTAACCAATACATTTTATAAGTCATGATCAAATTTGTGAGGAACAGATGTGCAAACATATCCTGCTTTATATTTGTTCCTTTTGGTACAATAGGAACATAGTTCATAAGTAACCCATCTTTCTGTTTTATCTGGAAAATGGCATAAAGAGAATTAGACTCCTACTTCTTTCAGAGGGAGTGAGCTACTCCTGTTATACCACTACTTTCTCCACCTAAAAGTATGGTTTCCAGATGAAGTATAAGACCCTTGGCTAAATTTGAAATTCATATTTTTTTAATGATGTGGGGTAGTTGTGCTCAGTTCCAAGTAGCAGGCCTTATTTATGCATTAATTTTTGTTCTCTTTTTTCTTTTTTTTTTTTCCACCAGGATAATTGCTGGAACTGAGAGCCTGCAGGGAGCTACCACTGTTCCTGGAGACCATGTTTTCCTTGTCCTTTTCTTTTTTACTGACGGAGACAGAAAAATAGAGGACAAGAAAGAAAGAGAGGGAGGGAAAGGGAAATGCCTGCATCACTGCTCCACTGCTTGTGAAGCTTCCCCTGCTTCACCCTTCCCAAGTGAGAATTGGAGGCTTGAGCCCAGATCATCATGCATGGCAATTTGTGTTCTCTGTTGGCTGTGCTACTCCCTATACCCTGCGCATATATTTTAAAATATTTCAATTTATATTCCTTTTTTATTTATTTGTTTTAATTTTAAAGGAATTAAATTGAGATATACTTGATATGTAACATTGCTCATGTTAAGTGCACAACATAATATTTGATATTTGACTACATTATAAAATGATCACCACAATGTCTAGTTAATATCTATCATCATACATAGTTACATATTTTTTTCTTTGATGAGAACATTCTTTTTATGAAACACCAGGCAATGAACTGAGTTCTTTTTTTAATTTTAATTTTTTTAAATATTTTATTTATTTATTCCCTTTTGTTGCCCTTGTTGTTTTATTGTAGCTATTATTGTTGTTGTCATTGTTGGATAGGACAGAGAGAAATGGAGAGAGGAGGGGAAGACAGAGAGGAGGAGAGAAAGATAGACACCTGCAGACCTGCTTCACCGCTTGTGAAGCGACTCCCCTGCAGGTGGGGAGCCGGGGTTCGAACCGGGATCCTTGTGCTTTTGCCGGTCCTTGTGTTTTGCGCCACATGTGCTTAACCCGCTGCGCTATAGCCCGACTCCCCGAACTGAGTTCTTTATTCATATGTGATAATACTGAGCAGCCTCTCTATGCCATATGCTTAGAGAAAAAGTTAGGGAAGAGAGAAAGAGAGAAAAAGAGAGATTCCAAAATACCATTCGATCATCAATGGAACACCTTTGGTCTGCTTATGGTGTCCTCATGTCAAGAGATTGAACCTGAGACCTTGTGCACAATAAGTCACATACTCTGTCTCTATCAGAAAACAAAAAGGAAAAAAAAATCCATCAGAAGCAGTGGCATTGTTCTGCAGGCACCAAACCCCAGTGATTACATTGCTGGCAAATAAATAAATAGATAATTTTATTTAGAAGTTCACTCTTTATAACAACAGAAAATTTAAAACAAATTCATCCAATAAAAATTGACAAGCAAGGGTTGGGCGGTAGTGCAGTGGGTTCAACGCATGCTGCGCAAAGTGCAAGGACCGGCACAAGGACCTGGGGTCGAGCCCCCGGCTCCCCATCTGCAGGGGGGGGTCACTTCACAGAGGGTGAAGCAGGTCTGCAGGTGTCTATCTTTCTTTCCCTCTCTCTGTCTTCCTCTCCTCTCTCCATTTCTCTCTGTCCTATCCAACAATGACATCAATAACAACAACAATAATAACCACAACAAGGATAAAACAACAAGGGCAACAAAAGGGAAAAAAAAATGGCCTCCAGGAGCAGTGGGTTGATGGTACAGGCACTGAGCTGCACTAATAACCCTGGAGAGTAAAAAAAAAAAAAAATTGACAAGCGATATTGTGCTATTATCTCCATTTTCCAAGTGAAACAATTAAGGCATCAAGATACTAAATTCCTAAGATTACACAGATATAGTGCCATGGTCAGAATTTTAGTCCACAGTAATTAGTTTCAGAGCTGATAATTACCATTAGTTATCCATTCTGAGTCCTATTCGAAGCTAAATTTCAAATTAGGAACTAAATAAAAACATTATTTTTATTATTTATTTATAAAAAGGAAACACTGACAAAACCATAGGATAAAAGGGGTACAACTCCCCACAGTTCCCACCACCAGAACTCCATATCCCATCCCCTCCCTTGATAGCTTTCCTATTCTTTAATCCTCTGTCATTATGGAATGCAGAAGGTGGAAGGTCTGGCTTCTGTAATTGCTTCCCCCAGAACATGGGCATTGACAGGTTGATCCATACCCTCAAACTGCCTTTCTCTTTCCCTAATGGGATGGGGTTCTGGGGAGTCGAAGCTCTGGGACACATTGGTGGGGTTGTCTGTCCAGGGAAGTCTGGTTGGCATCATGCAAGCATCTGGAACGTGGTAGCTAAAAAGAGAGTTAACATATAAAGCCAAACAAATTGTTGATTAATAATGAACCTAAAAGCTAGAGTAGTGCAGATGAAGAGTTGGGGGTTCTCTGTTCTGTAGATAGTTAGTAGGCTTATTTTAGTTATATTCCAAAGGGCTGGTGGCTATACTAGTTTTTTTTTTCCCCCTGACTGAAATCTGATATGCAGTTGGATCCTAGTCATTGTCTGGGGAGATGATGTCATGGCTGGTAAAAGAACCAGAAAACTAGATCTTGGAAGAGAGTCGCTCCCAAATATGGGAAAGGTGTATAAATATAATTATTTTGATAAAGAGAAATACTTTATTAGGCAAATTAGAAAATAGAGGAAAGACACATGAAGAAAGAACTACAAACTATTTTTATACAAATATAAAATTAATGGAAATCAAACAGCTGTATATGACTATTGTTTAGATGATCATAGATTAAAAGGATAGTAAAATTCTGAGTTACCAGAATGTGGGTAAAATGTGAGACCCCATTTGATACTGGCAATGTAAACTGTTCTAACACTTTTGGGGATCAGCAATTCTGTTCCATTTATCTGGGTTTAGCAAACTAGTCACAGAAAATATATATTTAAAAACATTTTTTTTTGTCTTCTAGGATTTTGTTTCACTGAAGTTTTATTTCTATGTGCTTCTACCATTCCCTGCAGATACTTTCTTATTATTTAAATCTTTTTTATTGCCACCTGGGTTATTGCCAGGACTTGGTGCCATCACACAGTCCACCACTTTCAGTAGCCATTTTCTTTTTCTTTATTTTATTGTTGTAGTTATTGTTGTTATTGGTGTCGTCGTTGTTGGTAGTTATTGTTCTTATTGATGTCATCGTTGTTGGATAGGACAGAGAGAAGTAGAGAGAAGAGGGGAAGACGGCGGGGGGAGAGAAAGACAGACACCTTCAGACCTGCTTCACCGCCTGTGAAGCAACTCCCCTGCAGGTGGGGAGCCAGGGGCTAGAACCAGGATCCTTATGCTGGTCCTTGCACTTCGTGCCACGTGTGCTTAACCTGCTGTGCTACTGCCCAATTCCCTCTATTTATTTATTTATTTATTTGATAGAACAAGAAGAAATTGAGAGGTGAGTCAGAGATAGAGATAAAGATAGACATCTGTAGACTTGCTTAACCTTTCATGAAGGGTCTCCCCTGCTGGTGGGAACCCATGAGCATAGTAATGTCTACGCCCAACCCAGTGTACCACCACCCAGATCCCACTTTTTATTTTCAAGATAGAATGAGAAAGAAGTCTTCTATTGGAAAAGAGAGCTGTAAGAGTAGCTAACATATTTTTGAGTATTTGTATGCCAGTTGTGCTATGTGTGTATGTTGCTGAGGGTTTGCACATGTCTGACTTTACTACTTCAGATAGTGAAAGAGACAGAGTGAGACAGACAGAGTGAGTGTTAGAGAACATAGCATTGGAGACTCCCCCATTGCCATCATAACTTTCTTCATGTGATGCCAGAACTTACCCAGGGCTGCATATGGCAAGGCTGTCATCCTACCCAGTAAGCCATTTCTCCAGCCCTAAATTCTATCATACATACATGCATACACACACACACACACACTGTCATCATACCCAGTAAGCCATTTCTCTAGCCCCAAATTCTATCATATACACACACACACACACACACACACACACACACACACACACACACACACACACACACACACCATGGATTTGACTGTGTTTTATATAAATGGTGGGATGGCTTTGTGTGCACAGTATGTAAAAGTGCTTCTGAAAGTTGTTATTGGCAATTTGGCATAAAATATTCACTTTTATTCTCCATCTCTTACATCATGCACTCCTGGGCATCTATCACTTCTTGGCAAAGATTTGCTGGATTTACTACAGCAAAAAGAAGGAAGGAAGGTGGAGTGACACAGATTTTAGTAGATACTCTGGTAATCCCCTTTGAGCCCCTTTGAATGCAGAGTACTATTAATAGCCTCTGTGGGGCTTCTATTTTGCGGATAAAAAATGCAAAGTTTTAGAAAGCTGGGCGTGGAAAAACAACTCCTTTCCACCTGAAACAAAATAGAATGGAATGGAAGAGCCAGAACCATTAAAGACAGCCTCTGTAGTGAGATGGGCAAGTCATTTTCAGCTTCTTCCCAGAGATGGCATGTCTGGCAAAATGAACTGGAGCACTGGGGCTGCCTGCTGGTTGGGCACAAGTATGTCTTTATGCAGGCTTTGGCTTTCTCTGGGGCTTGGCACTCTTTAATAGCTTCTATGAAAAGTGCTTCAAGCTCTAAAACAAATAGGCTGTGCAGCCATTTCTGGAGTAAAACTTTATTTGTCCAGCCTCTGTAAAATCTCTTTAAATTTCTGGAGCCAATATTACTTTGTAAGTTTAGAAAATGAATTGAAGACTCTACTTCAAGAAATTTGTTTTTATACATAATAATATGATGGAAATACGTACTGTCGAACTATAGCTTTTGTTTCTCATAAGTGTATTTCTATCTTGACATTTTTTAAACATCTCTATAATGGTTGCAGAGATAGCTCAGCATGTTAGAACATGAGATTTGCAAGTCTGAGGCTCTAAGGGTCTCAGGTTCAATGAATAGGAGTATAGACATTATTATTAAAAAAATACCTCCTCTACTTTAGGTTCTGCTATCTAAAGAATATTATTTTGTAGATAGAAATTAGGATAGGGGTTTGGGCAGTAGTGCAGTGGGATAAATGCACATGTTGCGAAGCGCAAGAACTAGCTGAAGGATCCCAGTTTGAGCCCCCACCTGCTGGGGGGGGGGTCACTTTGCAGGTGGTGAAGCAGGTCTGTGGGTGTCTGTCTTTTTCTCCCCTTCTGTGTTTTCCCCTCCTCTCTCTGTTTCTCACTGTCCTATCCAACAACAATAGCAATGACAACAATAGCAATAACAGCAACAAGGGCAACAGGATGGGAAAAAAGGCCCCCAGGAGCAGTGGATTCATAGTGCAGGCATTGAGCCCTAGCAGTGAGCCTCGAGGTAAAAAAAGAAAAAAGAAAAGAAATTAGGATAAAGGTATATACATAAGCCAGATAAGTTTGGTAATGTTGAAATAAACATAATTCATTATGTTTCTCTACTGCAAAACCTTTCAGATACTCAACAGTTATGTATGGCCACATACATTTTCCAAAGCCAAGTTGGCTAGTACATTTTCCTGTATATTTCTCTCTAATCTGTCCTTTTTAGCCTTTCTTTAAACAGTTTTTAAAAACTGATTTGTTGCATATTAAATATTCATAAAATAATAATTTTCAGAAGTTATTAAAATTTACCTTTGCTATGTTTTTTTATTTATAAAAAGGAAACATTGACTAAACCGTAGGATAAGAGGGGTACAAGTCCACACAGTTCCCACCACCAGAACTCTGTATCCCATCCCCTCCCCTGATAGCTTTCTTATTCTTTAACACTCTAGGAGTATGGATCCAAGGTCATTGTGGTATATATACACAATGGAATACTACGCAGCTATTAAGAACAATTAACCCACCTTCTCTGACTTATCTTGGATGGATCTAGAAGGAATTATGTTAGGTGAGCTAAGTCAGAAAGATAAAGATGAGTATAGGATGATCCAATTCATAAACAAAAGTTGAGAAAGAATAACAGAAAGGAAAATTAAAAGCAGGATTTAACTCAATTTGGAGTAGGACACCAAAGTAAGAACCCTGGGTTGAGGGTCACGGTGGATGTTTGGCTATACTGGGCAGGAGGGGGGCCAGAGAGGGAGGGGATGGAATGGGACACAGTCTTTTGGTGGTGGGAATGGTGTTTATGTGCTCTCCTATTTGTAGTCATATAAATCACTAATTAATATGAGAGGGGAAATTGATTGAATGTCTCAAACTTTTTACAGTACAGACTAAATCTTTTTAATACAAAGGCTGAGTATTTGATATGTTGATTCTCTTAAAGACTTAGACCAGGGAGAACAGAAGCAACCAGTGACACAGCTATATACAAATAATGTCAAAACATAAATTCCGGTGGTATTGTGTATGATACAGCAAATCCTAACAAAGGGATATTTCAAAGTTAACCCAACTGCCAAATAATTTGATTATAGCATTAACTATCTATTGTCTTCTTAACCCTAAGACAGCAGGAACCTCTCATTTCCTCTATAGACTCTATATTTCCCCAGTCCTGAAATTTCTAGCGTGGGGCTCACTTTCCTACATGCTTCTCTCAATTCATATCAAATGATATTGCATCTTCTGATCCCAACCTAATCAACGCAATGAGTACCACCTCAGCATGCTTCAATTCAGACTGTGTCCAGAGGCGTCAGGCATGGAATGTCAAACCTTCACCCTCATTACTCAAGTGAGACCTTTCCTTTCATAGTGTTCTCAAATTCCATTCCAGGCAGTTCACTTTCTTAAAAAGTCCCAAAACCTAGATATAGACTGGATCCTGTGAGATAGAGCATGTATTCACATGTATCCGTAAATTAGGGCAAAATATATACCTGAAAGCAAAAATACACAATAGTCTGTAGTGAGTCAATATAAAGTTCATAATGAAATTGTGTCTACTTAGACTTAGATACCCTTCTCACCTACTTCCTATTGCAGTTCTCTCACTGACTCCAAAGCTAACCTTATCAAAGCAAGGACTGCAAAACTGAATAAGGGCAAGAGACTGGCATCCTTTAACGAAGACTCTTTACTCACTATCAGGCCACCCATTCAGCTGGGTACCTATTTGGGGAGTCCTGAGATTCCCAGACAGACATGATGGGCCTAGACCTTGAATAAATCCCTCTCTCCATTGTTGCTGGCAATTTCTATCAGGAACAATGCAATAGATCCCTTTATGGGCCCCCATAGCACCTTGCCCTCAACTTGGAACAACAATGGTAGAGAATGTTCCATCCTCCCATGGGAGGATGGATAACATACTCTATGTTACACCCGAGGAAGATGGGTCCTGATATTGGAATGTTCCTACTTATCACCACAGAATGTGAGCTCAGATCTACAGGGATGCAGAGGTCACATAGGCTCCTAAGCTAATATGGGCCCCTGATCACATCAAATTGCTATGTTTTTTTTTTTTTTTTTTTTAGGTTTTTTTTACTTGTGTTTTGAAAGAAGTATTAGGATCTTTTGAACAGCCTCCTTCCCCCCTTAATAAGAGTCAGTTCTATAGTGTGTCAAATAATTAGATCATCATTATTTGACTCAAAACTGTTAACTGCTTAGATACTTGCTTTGCTAACCTTGTGCTTAAATACGAAGCTCACAAGAACTTATTTTTTCTTTAAATTTTTTTTTATCATCTTTATTTTACTTATTGGATAAAGACAGCCAGAAGTTGAGAGGGAGGGTGATGGTAGAGAGGGAGAGACAGTAAGACACCTTCAACACTGCTTCACCACTTGCAAAGCTTCCCCCCACTCCACCCCCACAGGGGGCTGGAACCTAGGTCCTTGTGCTTTGTAACATGTGCATTCAACCAGGTGCATACCACCCAGTCCTGTAAGAACTTTTCCTTCTTTGTTGATAAATTTAAATGACACCTTAACATGTGATGTCAGATGTCCTCATGAGAGCTCTTTGGGAATAGAAATGATACACAAGCATAGTAGAAACATTGGATGATAGTCCAAGAACATTGCAAGTGATAATGGCAAAAAATGACCTCCCCCTACCTCAAAAGTCCTTCGCAGATACAGAAAACCATTTCTTCATCATATTAGAAAGAACTTAGAATGTGCAATAATAGATCTTTCAGAAATGTTATGAGGATTGAGGAGTAAACTTTTACACGATATTTTTGTAAGCTATGGTGTTGGTGATTTACAAATATGGCAGTACATAGATCTCTAGCTACTGCGCTTTGCCATATTGAGTTAATATTTATGTACATTCAATATATAATACACCTGAGTCATTTTAAATGATTGCTAATGAAAGCCTTTGGATAACTAAAATAACTTAGAACTAGATCTCTTTATTAGAGGTGAGATGATACCATTTATCTTCTCATTTATATGACTTTATATGTTCCTTGATTATAATGATTTATTTATACATTTTGTAGTCATGCATACTAGCCCAATTTTACTAGTCATGGAGAAATTTATTTTCTGATGCTACATCATCCCCTGTGAAATATCAAGACTTGTTATTTGCCACTGTCTGAAATGCTGTGAAAGTTCCTCAGACAGAACTGCTCACCAGCCTGTCACCACCCTTGCCCAACCTGTTATTATCCCTTGGCTTCCCAGCATTCTCTCCTCCCTCTAGTCAGCTGTACTATTAGCCAATATGATATTATTTTTGCAGTTGCTGGGGCTTCTGTGCTTTGACTTTTAGCTAGAGCTGGAGAGGCAGAAGGAGAGAGGAAAAGATACTACATCACTGGAGCTCCCCACAATGTGGGGACTGGGCTGAAACCTTAGTCAAGTGCTTGACAAAGCACTCTCTTTGGGTGCAGACCTGAGGATGATCTTCCAAAATGCCTATATATCCCTGTTATCTGTGTGTGCTTAAAACCATTAAATGACTTATTTTTTGTAAAAATCAAATTCCTAAATAATGAACTGCAAAGGTCTTCCTGATTGCTTCCAAAATAGAGAGCAACCCTGATTTAATGTCTGCCTCTCAGTGGGCTCTGCTCATCCATCTGTCTTAGAAGTAGTGAGTATCAAATTGACTACCTGCCAAGTTATATGCTTAGTTCAGAGTCTTTAAACGGATTAAAAATGCTCATTCCTTCTCTTCATGGAATGACATTGTACTATGGGATGCAGACTAATAATCATGCAACTGTGCAATTAGGTCTTGTCAGAAGTGCAGCAGTACAGCAGAGAAACACAAGGACAGTACTACAGGGAGGTCCTATCTGCCATTGTGCTGCAGAGAGAATGCATTTGCTTCAGTGTGTAGAAAGGTTAAGGGGTTGTTTATCAGGTACAGCTGGGGAAACTCTTAGAAGTTGAGATAATTTCAAATGTGAGAAAGGTACTTTTATTTCCATATAAAAAAGAGGAGATCCACATTTGCATATTTTATTTTGGAAATAATAGCATTGAGTATAAAGAACTGCTTTTAAAAAATATATTTGCATGTCTGTTTTATTTGTTTCGATAATATATAGTTTTACATGAGTAAGAGAAAGAAGCCAGAACACGACTCCAGGACATGTTGCCGACCAGGAATTGGACCAAGAGTCTCAGGCATGTAGGTTCTGCAGAATACCAGCTTGAGCTTATTTCCTGGCTGCTACTTTTTTGTGTTTTACTGAAACTAGAATCTCAGAACATCTCCAACTGAAATGTTTTTTGTCTTGGACATTAAGATATCTGATATAATTTATATCACTGTCTCTCTTACTTGAGACTGTATCTCTGCTTTTTCAGAAGTAGGATGGTCAAGACTAGTACTTGATAATCTCACTTCTAGGTAGAATTTAAGAAACAACAAGGGATGATACAGAGTGAAATCTCAGTGGAATCTAGTGCATCATGATAGAGACTAGGATAGGCTGAAGAGGGCCGGCCCTTAGAGGAGTCAGGGATAGAGTTCTTCCGTGTTGGAGGAAGATGACTATTTTGTACAGGGTGAGGTGTGGGGGCCTCCTTATCCTGGGGAGATGTGTAAGTGGACCTTTGTGCCTATCAATATTTCTTCAATAAAGTGATTTAAGAAATGAGGTAGTTATTGAGAGTCTCTCTAAAGATGTGCATTTAAACTGAGAAGTTGAAAGATGAGAAGAAATCAGCCCTTTGGAATTTACCAGTTGAGGAGTCAGCACACATAAGTGTTCCCAGAACAGCTTGATGTGGGATTCTGGCATCAGGTTTGTATGACTGGATTGAATGCTCACCATCCATTCACACTGGGAGTACCTCATCCTAATATTAGCCTCTCAAAATTTATTTTTTGGTATTAACTCAGGGCTTCGTGGATGTGTAATTTCACTACTCTGTGGCTGACTTCCCTTCGTGTGTGTGTGTGTGTGTGTGTGTGTGTGTGTGTGTGTGTATAGAGAGAGAGAGAGATGGAGACAGAGACAGACACATGGATAGAGATTCTGGTGTTGTGGTATCTTCTTTTTTTGGTAGTGCCTGCACCAAACCCCAGTGATAACCCTGGAGGCAAAAAAAAAAAAGTAAGTCCTTTATAAATAACTTCTTCCTGTACTTAAAAAAATTCTTTATCGGGGGATTAATGGATTACAGTCGACAGTAAAATGCAATAGTTTGTATATGCATAACATTTCCCAATTTTCCATGTAACAATACAACCCCTGCTGGGTCCTCCTCAGACATTATGTTCCAGGACTTGAATCCTCCCTCACCCACCTTAGAATCTTTTACTTTGGTGCAATACACCAACTCCAGTTCAAGTTCTGTTTAGTGATTTCCCTTCTGATCTTGTTTTTCAACTTCTGCCTATGAGTGAGATCATCCCATATTCATCGTGTTGTGGTATCTTATACAGTGCTGAAGCTTAAACCAAGGCCTTGTATATGTACTGACCCACTAGGTAAAACTGTAACAGAGTTCAGGCACAGGCAATCAAACTGACATTAGGTTCACTCAGGTTTCTCAATAAGTAAGATAGGTAAAGGGTACACCTGTGTGTGATGGCTGTATCTATCTGTGTTTAACAGAGATAGATTGTAATGCTTCTAAAGGACTGAGTGGTCCAAAGAAGTCATAAGAAGATATGGCTCAAGGAAGGACAAGTCTGTTTTGTTTAGATAGTGCACTAAGAATAAATTCAAACTTTTTTAAGCAGTTAAAAAGTGAGGGAGAATCCAGTAGGCCTATTTGTATCACCATTTAACCCATGGCCCAGTGAATTAAGATCACATATTTGTTCTACCTATACTGGTCCTGAGGATGGTTCTGTGGTGCTAAGAATATCCTGTCTTAAGTTTAGATGCAAAGGTGAAGGCTTTTTGCAATGCCCTTAAAATAGGAAAGTCATAGCTTTCAATATGTGAAATGTTTTGTAAAATCCACAGTGAAAAATATGATATGATTCATGACTCCAAACCTTTACTTTTTCTCTCTTTTGTTAATGCAGTGCTGGGAAATGAACCCAGGGTCTCAAATGTGAGACACCACTAAGTGAACTTATTTTTGAGAGAGACAGAGAGAGAGAGATTGAGAGAGATTGAGGAGGGAGAAGGCATAATCAGACATGGGTTAATTGCGAGAGAGGAGAGACCACAGGACTATCCCAACACCCATGGATATCCACTGATGTTCTCTATGGAGCTCCCATGTGGTGGTGGGATGCCAACCCAGGGCCTAAAATAGCAAAGTATGTGATCTGAGGTGAGATATCTCCGGGTATGACTATGTCTCTTTTATAACCAGAAAGTTAAAATTACTTCCACCTCCTCCTCCTCCTCTTCTCCTTCCTATTATTCTTCTTTTATAATTATTGCCACCAGGGTTATTGCTGTGCCTGCACATTAATCCACCACTTCTGGTGGCCATTTTTTTCCTTTTTATAATTCGATAGGACAGAGAAAAATTAAGAAATTAAGGGGAGGGGGGATAGAGAGGGAGAGGAACAGAGAAGTACCTGCAGCACGGCTTCCCCACTTGTAAAGTTTTCTTCCTACAGGTGGGGGCTGGGGGCTCAAATCTGGGTCATTGTGCATTGTAACATGTGCTCAACCAGGTGCACCATCACCTGGCTGCTATATTTTTGTTTATTTATTACTTATTTTGGATATAGAGGCAGAAATTAAAAGGGAAGGAAGAGATAAAGAGGGTGAGGTAGAGAGAGAGAGAGAGAAAGACTGAGACCAACTGACCGACCTGTGGCACTGCTCCAGTGAGGCCCTCCTCATCCCCCACAGGTGGGGAATATGTGCTTTACTGGATGAATCTCCACCCAGTCCTCACATTTGTAGCTTCTTAACAGAATCAAGTCCACTACAGATAGGTGAAGATCTGCAGTTATACTCTCTTCTCAGGTGAGTAAAGCCTAAGTTCTGAGGGGAGGATTCAAGGAATGTTATCACTCAAAAATGATCTAAAAATATTACTTCTCTTTTACTTAAGCATTGCAGAGAATTTGAAAATTCACAGTGTCATTTAGCCACTTAACTGGTTTCCCCCTCTACTCCTGAAATTTACCTCCAAATTTTAATTACTTTTGTACTATATTTATAGTTACTGTGTTTTAATATATAATTTTCACTTCCTTAAATTTTTTACAAGTTTTTAAATATTTTCCCTTTTGTTGCCTTTGTTTTTTATTGTTGTTGTAGTTATTGTTGTTATTGCTGTCGTTGTTGGATAGGAAAGAAATGGAGAGAGGATGGGAAGACAGAGAAGGGGAGAGAAAGCTAAGACACCTGCAGACTTGCTTCAGGGCCTGTGAAACAACTCCCCTGCAGGTGGGGAGCACGGGGCTCAAACCAGAATCCTTATGCCAGTCCTTGTGCTAACTTTCACTTTTATTATGTCTCTGTGAAAAGATTATTTTATTTCCATCACGACCCAAAAAAGGTGCTTTACATTGGATACTAGAAAATATTATTCACATAACCATTAAATAAAATAATCTCTCATAAATCTAGAAGCCAAAAGCACACACCACATGCAGAGTTAAAACCAGACTGACTTTTTTAGAGAAAAATCACCAAAGAGAAAAAAAAAGAACCATTAATTATACTCTACTAATTAATGGAAAACACCAAGCTACTTTTAAAGATTATCTGAATAGTAAACCCTGTGCTTTTTTCACCATTCACCCATTTTGCTATATGTCATTTGGTAAAATGTTGGTTCAATTTAAAGAATGAGATATCACAGCTGCCAAGTAGTGGTGTACCTGGTAGTGTAAATGTTACCATGTGCAAGGACTGAGTTTAAGATCCCATCCTCTTTGCACAGGGGAAGCTTCATAAGTGGTAGAGCAGTGCAATAGGTGTATCTCTTTTACTCCTTCTTTCTCCCTCTCTCTCTCTCTCTCTCTCTATCAATCTTTCTCTCTGTGTCAGAATAAAGGAAAGAAAAAGGGAAAAGAGGAAAAGTGGTTGCGAGGAGTAGCAGAGTTGTCGTGCAGGCACTGAGGCCCAACAATATCTCTGGTGGCCAATAAAAAAAAAAAAAAAGAAAAGGAAGAAAGAAAAAGAAAAACAAGCAAAAGTAAGTGTGTGTGTGTGTGTGTGTGTGTGTGTGTGTGTGTAAACTGTAAACTTAGACAACAACATGAGCCTCAACAATGAACTTGCACACGGCAGGCACAGCCTGAGCTATCAGCTGATGGTGTCCAGAGGCACAATAAAGATAGAGAAACAACATGTAGAAGTCACCCAAGGAAAAGTGTGGTTGCTGCATATATACAGTGACAACGTGATTAAAAGATGGGAGCACAGTAGTCACCACGTGAAAATAAAAATAAATTTCAGAAAATACAGAAATCCGTTGCTTACTGTACCCTGAACATCACACTACTTCCTCCATATCCTAAACCCTAAACACAGACAACAGTTTTTCAGCTACACAGTTGAGTCTTTACCTTTTTTCCTCTTCTCTGCATTCCAACATTTCTTGCCAAGGGTAATTGACACAGAGCTTTTAAAAATTCCAGATGTGCCCCACATTGTGGATCATCAGCAAACCAAAATTTAACATCTGTGCCACACAAAATACTGGTACATATTCATGTGAACCAGATCAAGTGTTGAACATTAAACACTGAGATTCATATGCCCCCTAGTAAAGGAAAAATAAACAGATACCTCACAATTGGATAGAAATAGCATCCTGAAACTCTATCATTAGCAAAATTATGCAGCTAGATTGCCCCCGTTTGTGTTGTGTGTGCAGAGCTGCTACATAATTAATGCTTTATTAAACTGTTCTTTGAAGATCTAAGATCAGAATGTGAACCAGCTGCACTGCTTAATAATATCTCTGAGGGAGGTATGCATATGTAGGTGGTTTATTTTAATTTTTTCTTGCAAAATTATATTCCTACCTTTGACATTTGATGGGTTTTCCATTCTTTGTCTTGGTTCTTAGTTACACTGTTAAGGTAGAAAACACAGATTGCCTAATTAAAACCATAACCATTTAAGAATAGTGATGCTAAAATAGCTGATTTCTATTAAACATTTATCTATCCAGAAAGGCTTTGTGTTTTGAATAAACTCCAGTATTCATGCAATTTTAATGAAAATGTGTATGAATCCCATTTCCTACTTTGTTTTGAACCTTCTGTTCAGTACACTGAATTTTTCCGACAAACCTAATATTGTGGCTAGGAGTTCAATAGTGGAATAGCATTTATAGTATCCCAAAACAAATACTTTACATTTTTATTTTATTTGTTAGAAAAGCTTTATATTAGGAAGAAATAAAGATATTATCTTACATATTTACTTATATTTCCTCAATAGTTTTCTCATGGATGTCAGGCGGTAGCGCAGTGGGTTAAGCGCACGTAGTGCAAAGTGCAAGGACAGGCATAAGGATCCCTGTTCGAGCCCCCGGCTCCTCATCTGCAAGGGAGTTGCTTCACAGGCATTGAAGCAGATCTGCAGGTGTCTGTCTTTCTCTCCCCCTCTCTGTCTTCCCCACCTCTCCTGATTTCTCTCTGTCCTATCCAACAACAATTATAACTACAACAATAAAAAACAAGGGCAATAAAAGGGAATAAATAAATATAAAAAATTATTAGAAAAAAGAGAAAAAATAGTTTTCTCATATCAGAAATAAATCCCCGTTGTATTTTTTTACTTTTTATAATGTATTTTATTTTTTATTAATGATTTAATAATGATTAACAAGATTGTAGGATAAAAGGGGTACAATTCCATATTATTTCCAACACCAGATTTCTGTATCCCATCCCCTCCATTGGAAGATTCCCTATTCTTTATCCTCCTGGGGAATTTGAACCAAAATTTTCTATGGGATGCAGAAGGTAGAAGTTATGGTTTCTGTAATTATTTCTCTACTGAGGATGGTTATTGGCAGGTCAGCCCATACCCCCAGCCTGTTTTTCTGAGTGGGGTAGAGGCCTGAGGAGGTAGGATTCCGGGATTCTTTGGTGAGGTTTTCTGCCCAGAGAAGTCAGGATAGTGTCATGATTGCATCCACAACTTGGTGGCTAAACATCATTAAGATACAAAGCAGATGAAATTGTGTAATAATCAGGAACCTAAAAGTAAGACTATAATAGATTTGGAGACTTCATGTTCAAAGAAGTTAGGAAGTCTATTTTAGGTATATTCAAGGGGCCTATAACTTTAATAGTTTATGCCTAAGCCAGACAGCTAACATGCAGGTGGGCTAAAACTATTGTCTGGGGAGATGGTGTCAGAGATGAGAATAGAACTATAAAGCTTGATCATGGCAGAGAGTAGCTCCCAAATATGAGGAAAATGAGTAAATACTGCTAACTACAAACCACATCGATCTGTGCTAGAGCTCATATCTTTTCATATTTAGCACAGGCGCATGTGTAACCTCTGCATTCCTGTCAGTCTGAGTTCACGGTCCATGGTATTTTCTTTTTATTTCTTTCCTTTTTTTTTTTCTTTAAGAAATAGCATCTAAAATTAAGAAAAGGAAAAGTCTACATTAGGGATAATTATGAACATTGTGAACCTTGTTCCTAACCTCCTTTTGTCAAGTTTGAACACTAGTCATACCTACAATTATATTGGCCAGTTACTAACCTTGTCTTGATAATATATGCCCTCACCCCAAAGTATACCAAAGATGTTCAGTGCCTGAGACCTCAAGGTCCCAAGTTCAGTTCCCAGCTATTAGCTCAAGCTGAGCAATGCCATTAAGAATAACAACAATACAAACAGTAATAATAATGGAAAGCTGTCCATGTGAATAGATGTATAGTTTTTAATGGCCTTGTTGAACTCCACTGTATAATTATAACAATATTTTACTACCACTGACACAGTGATACATTTTGAATAAGTATTTGTATATACCTTCAATTTTCCTAATTGTGATAAAGTCCAAGAAGTGCCCTAACCAAAGGAAATCTGTATATTGACATCTACCTGAAAATATGAAAGGGGGGACAGCAGAACAGTACTTGGTTCATACTCATGCTAAAGCTAGGTTCTTTTTTATCTTTATTTTTAATTTTTATTTATAAAATGGAAATATTGACAAGACCATAGGATAAGAGGGGTACAATTCCACACAATTCCTACCACCAGAACTCTGTATCCAATTCCTTCCCTTGCAAGCTTTCCTATTCTTGTCCATTTTAGCTTTTAGTTGCATCTGTAACTCTTAATTCCATTAATGATTTCAGTTGTATTTTGGGTGCTTTTGCTGAACAGATATTTTCATTTTTATGTTGAATAAATCACTTGTCTTTGTTCTATAGCCTCTATATAGTTCAAGAAAAGAAAGTAGTGGCTATGAGGAATGGTGGTCAGTGGAGGAATCAAACCCTAGCAATGACCCTGTTGACAAAAGAAGTGTTTATTGCATTAAAGAAAGTCAATACTTTCTCCTTTACATTATCTAAACAATTGAAAATTGCTGGAGGGAAAGGGGCTGACCTGCACTTGTATATAAGCACCTTAGAAAGTTCAATATTAACATGTAAAATCTTTTTCAGGGGAGGAGTTAGAATTTCTAAGTCACCTTCTGTATGTTCAGGCATTGTAGAGATCTACTAAAACTTTGACAAACAGACTTGATTCTTTTTAACCTTGATAGGTTTGATATGACAAGTATTTTCATTTTGACTTGCTTTCTCAAGTGAACTGACAGTTTGTTGATGGATGAAACAGTGATATTTTAAACTGTATTAATGTTTTTCTAGGCAATGTATCATCAGGAACAGAGTCTTGAAGTTTGTGAAAGTTGCACCAGTTTTCATGATTCATCACTGTCTCTCCTTACATAGCACATTTCAAGAAAGGAAGTAAAATTATTAATGATAAAATAAATCTGTTGTTAGCAGATTCTGAGTTTGAAATTAGTTGAGGAAAGCATGGATTATTTTCGATGACATACAAGTGGAAATAGCGTAATAGCATTTTACCAGTCCTCTTCATTTCTGGTAAATGTAGGACACTTAAAATTTTTACAAAGGTAGCTGCACTGTGCTAAGTCACAATAATATTTCATTCTTTTAACTGAGAGATAGACATGAATCACTGAGTACTGCTTTTATTTCTTTTATGTTTTGGGGGGAGATTAATGGTTTACTGTAGTTGACATAAGGGTAGAGCTTTCCATCTCCTGGTGTTTGCAAACACTCTCACCCTCAATTTAGGATACCCCCCACTCCACCCACCTTCTCCATGTTCTTCTTCCCCAGAGTCCTTTATTTGGTGCAATGCACTACATCCATTCTACATTTTACTTTGTATTTTTTCTTACTGGCCTTGTTTCTTAATTTCACCCCATGAGTGAGATCATCCAGGAATCATTCTTCACTTTTTGGATTATCTATCTTAACATGATTCCTTCAGGCTCTATCCAGTATGAGGCAAAGGAGATGACTTCATTTTAACGGTGTAATAGTATTCAATTATGGATATATACCACAACTTTCTTAGCCACTCATCTACTCTTTGGCATATGGCTGGCTTGCAAGTTTGGACTATTACAGATTGTGCTTCTATGGACATAGATGTACATAAATCTCTTTGGATGTGTGTATTAGATTCTTTTGGAAATATAACCAGGAAAGGAACATCTGGGTCATAGCCATTGATTTTTTAATGTAGCACTGGAAGATTAAACTCAGGGCTTATCACATTCAAGGCAGAAGTTTTCCTTTGATCCAGTTTTATGTATTCCATAATAATTTTTAATGTTTTTTCCCTGTTTTTTAAAAAATATTTTTATTTATTAGTAGATAGAGGCAAAGAAATTGAGAGGGAAGGGGGAAATATAGAGAGGGAGAAATAGAGAAACACCTGCAGCCCTGCTTCACTCATGAAGCTTTCCATCTGCATATAGGAACCAGGGGCTTCAACCTGGGTCCTTGTGTACTGTCATATGAGCACTTAACCAGGTATACCACTAACTGCCCCTCCATAATAATTTTAAACATAACATATTTATTTCTGTTTCAGTGGATGGAGTTTTAAGAGATCCACTGATAAATAAATGCTATTATCCTTATCCACAGTAGTAAACTGATCCCAGCACTTGCTACTTATGAATCGTGCTTTTGGGGGTGCAGAAAGAGTCACTACCTTCAGCTGATTTCAGTTCAGCAAGTTACACTGTTATAAGTGAGAACTTGATGTAAATTAACATAACCCAATAATGTAGTATTAGAGGGCATATCTGTTTATAGATGTGGCAGTGGGAGTACAGAGATATAATAACTTGCCCAAGATAAAAATATGTAGTTAAATAGGTGATATAGGTGAAATATTTCTGGGATATATATATATATATTTTAATTTTTTTATTTAAGAAAGGATTAATTAACAAAACCATAGGGTAGGAGGGGTACAACTCCACAATTCCCACCACCCAATCTCCATATCCCACCTCCTCCCCTGATAGCTTTCCCATTCTCTATCCCTCTGGGAGCATGGACCCAGGGTCATTGAGGGTTGCAGAAGGTAGAAGGTCTGGCTACTGTAATTGCTTCCCCGCTGAACATGGGCGTTGACTGGTCTGTCCATACTCCCAGTCTGCCTCTCTCTTTCCCTAGTAGGGTGTGTCTCTGGGGAAGCTGAGCTCCAGGACACATTGGTGGGGTCTTCAATCCAGGGAAGCCTGGCCAGCATCCTGATGGCATCTGGAACCTGGTGATTGAAAAGAGAGTTAACATACAAAGCCAAACAAATTGTAGAGCAATCATGGACCCAAAGCTTGGAATAGTGGAGAGGAAGTGTTAGGGAGGTACTCACTGCAAATTCTAGTGTACTTCTACTTTCAGGTATATATTTTGCAGTAGTTTATGGATACGTGTGAACATAAGCTCTCTTTCACAGAATCTGGTGTATATCTAGGTTATGGGACTTTGTTAGAAAGTGAACCACCTGAGATGGAATTAGAGTGTACTATAAATGGAAAGGTCTCACCTGAGTAATGAAGCTGAAGGGTTGTCATTCCACACGTGAAGTCTCTGGACACAGTCTGAGGTGAAGCATGTTGAGGTGGCAATCGTTGCGTTGGTTAGGTTGTGATTGGCGGATGCAATATTATTTGATATGGATTGGGAGAGGCATACGGGAAAGTGGGCCCTATCCAAGGGTTCCAGGACTGGGGAAAGTAGAGACTCTATAGTGGAGATGTGAGGTTCCTGCTGTCTTAGGGTTCAAAAAGACAATCAATAGTTAATGTTATCATCACATTATTTGGTAATTGGGTTAACTTTGAAAAGTCCTTGTGTTATGGTTTGCTGTACAGTACCCAGTATCTTATATATAGCTGTGCTATTGGATGCTTCTAATCTACTTGGTCTAGGCTTTTGAGAGAGTCCGCATAGCAAATACACAGCCTATATATTAAAAAGATTCAGTTTGTGTTTTGAAAGACTTTGAGACATACAATTGATTTTCCCCATCTCATATTAATTAACTACTGATTTATATGTCTACATTTTGCTAGGAGTGTACATAAACACCATTCCAACCACCAAAAGACTGTGACCCATCCCTCCCACACACTCCCACCCCCCACTGGCCCAGGAAGCTGCATGTCTACCCCTCACCACAGGACTTTTACTTTGGTGCCCTACTTACAATTTGGTCAGGTCCTGCTTTTAGTTTCCCTTTCAGATCTTCTTAGTCAGCTTCTGTTGATGAGTGGGATCATCCCATACTCATCTTTATCTTTCTGACTTAGCTCACTTAACATAATTCCTTCTAGCTCTGTCCAAGATCGGTCAGAGAAGGTGGGTTCATTGTTCTTGATAGCTGCATAGTATTCCATTGAGTATATATATACCACAGCTTTCTCAGCCACTCATCTTTTGTTGGGCACCTGGGTTGCTTCCAGGTTTTAGCTATTATGAATTGTGCTGCTTTGAACATAGAAGTACACACCTCTTTTTGGCTGGGTGTTATAGAGTCCTTGGGGTATAACCCCAGGAGAGGAATTACTGGATCATATGGAAGGTCCATGTCTAGCCTTCTGAGAGTTTTCCAGACTGCTCTCCACAGAGGCTGGACCAATTTGCATTCCCACCAGCAATGGAAAAGGGTTCCTCTGTCCCCACATCCTCTCCAGCATTTGTTGCTGCTGTCCTTTTTGATGTATGCCATTCTTACAGGAGTGAGGTGGTATCTTAGTATTGTCTTAATTTGCATTTCTCTGACAATCAGTGACCTAGAGCAGTTTTTCATATGTTTGTTAGCCTTTTGGATATTCTCAGAGGTGAATGTTTTGTTCATCTCCTCTGCCCATTTTTGGATGGGGTCATTTGCTTTTTTGGTGCTAAGTTTGCTGAGCTCTTTATATATTTTGGTGATTAGTTTCTTGTCTGATGTATGGCATGTGAAGATCTTCTCCCATTCTGTGAGGGGTCTCTTTGTTTGTTTAATAGTTTCTTTGGATGTGCAGAGGCTTTTCAATTTGATGTAGTCCCATTGGTTTGTTTCTGCTTTAGTCTTCCTGGGTTTGATTCAACAAAGATGTCCTTGAGGTGTAGGTGGGAAAGTGTTTTACCAATGTTTTCCTCTAAGTATTTGATTGTTTCTGGTCTAACATCCAGGTCTTTGATCCATTTGGAGTTGATTTTTGTTTCTGGTGAGATAAAGGGGTTCAATTTCATTCTTCTGCATGTTACAACCCAGTTTTCCCAGCACCATTTATTGAAGAGAGCCTCCTTTTTCCATTTAATCCTTTGGGCTCCCTTATCAAAGATTAGATGTCCGTAGGTGTGGTTATTTATTTCTGGGCTTTCAATTCTGTTCCACTGGTCTGTGTGCCTATTTTTGTTCCAGTACCATGCTGTTTTGATGATGATGGCTTTATAATATAGTTTAAAGTCTGGGATTGTGATGCCTCCATTTCTGTTTCTTTTCCTCAACATGGTTTTGGCAATACTAGGTGTTTTGAGGTTCCAGACAAATGATTGTAGTGTTTGTTCTATTCTCTTAAAGACACTTGGTGGAACTTTGATGGGTATTGCATTAAGTTTGTATATGGGGAGAATATTCATTTTGATGATATTTATTCTTCCAATCCATGAGCATGGGATATCTTAACATTTCTTGGTATCAGTCTCTATTTCCCTGAGCTAGTAGCGACTCTTAGTTTTCAGCATACAAGTCTTTCACTTCTTTGGTCAACTTTATTCCTAGGTATTTGATTGATTTTGCTGAAACAGTAAATGGGAGTGATTTCTGGATGTCTTCTTCTTCAGATTTAGTGTTTGCATAAAGAAATGCCACTGATTTTTGTACATTGATTTTGTAGCCTGATACCTTGCTATACTGCCTAATAACTTCCAGTAATTTTCTGCTGGATTCTTTAGGTCTTTCTATGTATACTATCATATCATCTGCAAATAGTGAGAGCTTGACTTCTTCCCTTCCAATCTGTATTCCTTTGATTTCTTTCTCTTGCCTGATTGCTATGGCAAGAACTTCCAATACTATGTTGAAGAGTAACGGAGACAGTGGACAGCCCTGTCTAGTCCCCGATCTGAGGGGGAATGCTTTCAGATTCTGTCCATTGAGTATGATGTTGGCTGTAGGTTTGCTATATATAGACTCCACTATCTTGAGGAATTTCCCATCTGTTCCCATTTTTTGTAGAGTTTTGAGCATGAATGGGTGTTGGATTTTGTCAAAGGCTTTCTCTGCATCTATTGAGATAATCATGTGGTTTTTGGCTTTGCTTTTATTGATGTGGTGAATGACATTGATTGACTTACGGATGTTGAACCAACCTTGCATTCCTGGGATGAATCCCACTTGGTCATGATGAACAATCTTTTTGATATGTTGCTGTATACGGTTGGCCAAGATCTTGTTTAATATTTTGACATCTATGTTCATCAGCGATATTGGTCTGTAGTTTTCCTTTTTTGTTCTGTCCCTATCAGCTTTTGGTATCAGGGTGATGTTGGCTTCATAGAAGGTGGAAGGGAGTATTCCTGTTTCTTCAATCTTATGGAAAAGCTTAAGAAGTATGGGTACTGTTTCCTGAAAGTTTTGTAGAATTCGTTTGTGAAGCCATCTGGTCCAGGACTTTTGTTGTTGGGGAGATTCTTAATAACGGTTTCAATTTCTTTGTCTGTGATTGGTGCATTTAGATTTTGTAGTTCTTCTTGGTTCATTTTTGGAAGGGCCTATGCTTCTAGGAATTGTTCCATTTCTTCCAGGTTCTCTAGCTTGGTGGCATATAGTTCTTCATATATGTTTCGCAGGATTCTCTGGATTTCTGTGGTGTCAGTTGTGATATCTCCTCCATTGTTTACAATTCTATTAATTTGAGTCTTCTCTCTTTTTTGTTTGGTGAGTCTGGCTAGGGGTTTGTCAATATTGTTTAAGCTATCAAAGAACCAACATTTGGTTTCATTGATCTTTTGTATGGTTCTTTTATTTTCGATGTTGTTTATTTCTGCTCTAACTTTAGTGATTTCTGTCCTTCTGGTTGCTTTAGGGTTCCTTTGTTCCTCTTCCTCTAAGTCCTTGAGGTGTGCAGTAAGGTAGTTCATTTGAGCTTCTTCTTGGTGTTTAATATGTGATTGTATGGCTATAAGTTTCCCTCTCAGTACTGCGTTAGCTGTGTCCCAAATATTTTGATAGGTTGTGTCTTCATTTTCATTAGTTTCCAGGAACATTTGAATTTCCTGCTTGAGTGAGTCTCTGACCCAGTGGTTCTTAAGGAGTATGTTGTTTAGTTTCCAAATTCTGTGACTTTTAATAATTTTCTGTTTGTTGTTAAATGTTAGTTTTACTCCACTGTGGTCTGAGAAGATACTTGGGATGATTTCAGTGCTCTTGAATTTATTTATGCTGTCTTTGTGGCCTAACATGTGGTCTATCCTTGAGTATGTGTAATGTGGATTTGAAAAGAAGGTGTATAACAGTTTTTTGGGGTGGAGGAGTCTGAAAATATCCAAGAGGTCTAGTCTGTCGATCTCTTCATTCAATTCTCTTGTATCTTTATTGGTTCTCTGCTTTGTTGATCTGTCTAAGTGTGGGAGTGGGGTATTGAAGTCTCCCAGTATTATTGTATTACTATTGATGTATTTTTGAAATTCTTTCAGTAGGCGCTTGATGTATTTAGATAGTCCCTCATTGGGTGCATAGATGTTAATAATTGTTAAGTCTTCTTGGCTGATTGATCCTCTAATCATTATGTAATGTCCTTGCCTATCTTTTATTACTTTATTTAAAATCTATCGTGTCTGAGATGAGAATGGCTGTTCCTGCCCTTTTTTGTGGACCGTTAGCCTGTATGACAGTTTTCCATCCTTTCACTTTAAGTCTGTGTTTATCTTGTTGTGACAGATGGGATTCTTGTAAGCAGCATATGGTTGGGTTATGTTTTCTGATCCATCCCCCCACCCTGTGCCTTTTGATGGGTGAGTTTAAGCCATTGACGTTTATTGATATTATGGATTTAATGTATTGTAGTGCCATTGTTCAAAAAAAATTTTTGTTTGCTGTGATATATTGCAAGTATTATATTGATGTTCTTGTTTATAAGAGGTCTTTTAGAACCTCTTTCAGGGCCGGCTTGGTGATGGTTGCCTCCTTTAACTGTTGTTTGTCTAAGAAGGTTTTGATCCCTCCATCTAGTTTGAATGAAAGTCTAGCAGGATATATTATTGACCATTTCTTTCAGGTTCTCTAGCTTGGTGGCATATAGTTGTTCATAGAACCCTCGCATGATATATTGAATTTCTGCAGTGTCTGTTGTGATATCTCCTCTTTCATTTAGTATCTGATTTATTAGGGTCTTCTCCCTTTTTTGTTTTGTGAGTCTGGCTAAAGGTTTGTCTATTTTGTTCACTCTTTCGAAGAACCAACATTTACTTTCAGTGATCTTTTGTATGGTTTTCTTATTCTCAGTGTTATTTATTTCTGCCCTAACTTTAGTGATATCTGTGCTTCTGGTTGCTTTAGGGTTCCTTTGTTCTTCTTCTTGTAGGTCTTTAAGATGTGCAGTCAGGCTGTTTATTTGTGATTTTTCTTGTTTCCTGATGTGTGCTTGTATGGCTATGAACTTCCTTCTTAGTACTGCCTTAGCTGTGTCCCAAATATTTTGATAGCTTGTGTCTTCATTTTCATTGAACTCCCGAAACATTTTGATTTCTTCCTTGATTTCCTCTTTGACCCAGAAGTTGTTAAGAGTGTACTGTTGAGCTTCCACATTTTGGGACTATTACTAGTCTTTTGTTGATTGTTAAGTGTTAGTTTTATTCCACTGTGGTCTGAGAAGATACTTGGGATGATTTAAATGCTCTTGAATTTGCTGATGCTGTCTTTGTGACCTAATATAAGGTCTATCCTTGAGAATGACCCATGTGGATTTGAGTAGAATGTGTATTCCAGTTTCTTGGGATGAATGACTCTGAAAATGTCCAATAGTTCTAGTTTATCTGTCTCTTCATTTAGCTCCTTATGTCTTTATTGAATTTCTGCTTGGATGATCTGCCAAGTTGAGAGAGTGGTGTGTTGAAGTCCCCTCCTATGACTGTGTTGGTGTTAATATATTGCTGTAGCTCTTTCAGTAGAAGTTTGATGTATTTATATGGCTTCTCATTGGGTGCATAGATGTTAATAATTGTTAAGTCCTCTTGATTGACTGATCCTCTGAGCATTAAGAAGTGTCCATTCCTATCTTTTTAAATCTTATCTATTTTAAAGTCTATCATGTCAGATATGAGAATAGCTGTTCCTTCCCTTTTTTGTGGGCCATTGGCTTGTATGATAGTTTTCCGTCTTTTCACTTTCAGTCTGTGTTTGTCTTGTTGAGTTAGGTGGGTTTCCTGTAGCCAGCATATAGTTAGGTTGTATTTTCTTATCCATCTTCCTACTCTGTGTCTTTTAATAGGTGAATTCAGGCCATTGGCATTTATTCATATCAAAGATTGAAGATATTTTAACGCCATTCTTGTAGTGTTTTAGAGTGTTCTGATATATGACCTATTTATGGTGGTCTGACTGTTTATAGAAGACCTTTCAGACCTTCTTTCAGGGCAGCTTTGGTGATAGTTGATTCCTTCAACTTTTGCTTGTCTGAGAAGGTTTTTATGCCTCCATCTAGTCTGAATGAAAGTCTAGCAGGATATAGTATTCTTGGTTGAAAGCCTTTCTCATTGAGCACTCGACAGATATCTTGCCATTCTCTTCTGGCCTGTAGTTTTTGTGTGGAGAAGTCTGCTGCTAATTTTATGGGTTTTCCTCTGTAGGTGACTCTTTGTTTTCCTCTTGCAGCCATCAGGATCCTTTCTTTATCCTTATTCCTTTCCATTCTAAGTATGATGTGTCTTGGTGTCTTTAAGTATGGGTTAATTCTGTTTGGGATCCTCTGGGCTTCTTGAATCTTTATGTCTTTGATGTTGTCTAGACTAGAGAAGTTTTCAGCTATTATGGCCTGAAGAATGCTTTCTTCCTCTCCCTCTCTTTCTTCCTCTGGTAAACCAATAATGTGTATATTGTTTCTTTTGAAGTCATCCCATAGGACTCTGTTGTTGTTTTCTTAATCTCTTTTTGATATCTTACTTCTTTTTTAGTTGTCTCTACTTCATCCTCGATCTTACTAATTCTGTCTTCAGCCTCATTGATTCTATTCTCTCTGCCCTCTACTGTTTTCTGGAATTCATCTATTTTGTTACCCTGTTCTGATGCTGTTTTAGCTTGTTCAGCTAGTTGTGTTCTTAGCTCAGCTATTTCAGCTTTCAGTTCTCTAATAACCTTGAGATAATTAGTGTTTTCTTCCAGAGTCTCATTTGTTGTTCCTGTATTTCTGATTACAATTCTTTCAAAACTCTTTACTCACTCCTGTGATTATTTCCTTAGCTAGTGTTTGGATGTTGAACTCGTTATTTTGTGCTTTACCCTTTGGGGGTCTTTTAGCTGGAGTCTTGTCTTGGTTCATTTCTCCAGTACTTCTTCTTGTTGGTTTAGTCATTTTATATATTATGTTATGAGGTCTCTCTGTCTCAGTACTTTTCAAATTACTGGTCACTATTGCCTGGGTTTACTTGTGTCTAAGTAATGTAATTAAAGGTTCACAGATGTGGAAAGTAACAGTTGTTTCAATAGTATTTTAATCCCTGATTTGGAGTCCAGTGGCTTAAAAGCCTCTTTTGTGTTTTTGGTGTTTTTTCTTCCCTGTAGGCTATGGGAGCCTGAGGGCTTTTAAACTATAAGTAGGCTTCTTCGCTTAATCACTGACCACTGAAGCTTTGTTTATCTAACCTATCCTTGGAGAAAAAAAAGTATCACTACCAAAAAAAAGAAAGTATCCCTACCTACATGTATCTTTACCTTAAAACACATATCCAAAAGTACATGTTTTACCTTACCTTACCTTATTTTTATTGACAAATAACCAGGGTTATTTGTCAATGCCTGCATGATGAATCCACTACTTCTATGTTGGGAAATTGTGCATATGTGGTTGAGTTAGGGCCCACAAACGACTCTATGCTAGTATGGCCCGTCCTTTTATCTACATACCAATCTTCTACTTTGTCTTATAAATGACTAAAGGTCTCCCCACCAGGTTATCTCCTCAGGGTATTGTTAATTCCCACCAGCTAAAACCATAGCAATGTTAGCTAAGGAAGTGCCCAGCGTGCCTTTTTCTTTTCTCCACCTTCTTTCCTAGCCATCTCCCAACTTTCCACTTCCAGTTTTATCCCATAAAACCCACTTCTGTTCCTGGTTTTGCTCTCCCACATCCCCACCTGGAGGGAGAAGGGCTGGCGTGCAGAGCAGGAGGCGGCCATTGTGGTTTGGCGCCACATGGTATAACCTGCTGTGCTCACATTCGACTCTGGGGCGTTCTTATGTGAGTAAAGAATTGTATTACCACACCACCACGAGTTCCTGGTCTCTCTTCTGAGACGCTAGCCCGGCACTTCTAGTGGGCATTTCCCTCCCCTTGCCTCCTTTCCCCTCCCTTCTCTCTTTTTCTTTTTACTAAATAGAAATTGCAAGGAGTAGAGTGATAGGGAGAATGAGGGACACCTACAGACCTGCTTCACTGCTTTTGAAACTGTCTTCAGGTGGGGAGCCAGGGCTCGAACCGAGGTGCTTGTGCATGGAAGTATGTGCACTCAACTAGGTGCATCACCTTCTGGCCCCCAGTTAATTTAGTTTAAAGGTTTATTTAATTCTAATGAAGGAGATACCAAAACACTGGTCAACTCTGGCATATGGTAGTGTTGGGAATTGGACCTGAGACTTTTGGGATCTCAGGCATAAGTTTGGTGAGCTACTTCTGTGCTATCTCTCCACCCTACCTAATTTAAATTAAAGGGATTCTCAAAAATAACACTTCTTTGGGGCCAGGGAGATAGTTAATCACTAGAGTATAGAACTTCCATGTATGAGGTTCTAAGATTAATCCCTTTGCCAGAGCTAAATATTGCTTGGGCCTCTGGTTCTCCCCACCTCATAAAGACAATAAGTCTACCAAGATACCCCATCTGGGAGGTTACTTGTACCCCTAGCATTGAGGAAAGCTTCAGTGCTTTGGTGTTTTTCCCTCTGTCTTGCTGTTGCTCTGTTTCTATCTAAAAAGAAATGTTAGCCTGGAGTGGAGACCACCTATATTATATAACCAGGATGAGTGCATGTTGTAATGGGAGTTGAGAACTGAGGGGACACCCTCAAACTGTTAAAATGTACTTGAAGAAAACATTGTGAATGTCATGGTAATGGAATAACATCTAGATTTTTATCGGTTGATTTTTTGTTTTTGTTTTGTTTCATTTTTGATAGCACCTCAATTATGCATACTCCCAGTGCTCCTTAACTTTTTCATTCTCCTTATATGTTCCTTTTCTTTCTCTCTCTCACTCTCTTTTAAATATGACATGATTAAAAAAAGCCTCTTGTTCATGTTTGTGTACAGCATTGTGAAGTGACCTTGGTAGCCACCCCCCTTTTGAAAAAAGCCCTGTATACTTGAGGATGGGGAAAGACATCAAAGCACTACTTTGAAGCCCATGTTACTCCCATGTGGAACAAGGATGGATTCCCACTGACACAGTTTATAGCCCTAGATTTTTTGTGTGTGGGTGTGGGGTGGGGTTGGGAGGGGTCCAAGTTTCACACAATTTTTAAAGAGCAAAGCCTATGTAAGTACTCTAATACATTTCTAAATTCTTTTAAAAGTTTTAAAAATAAATTTATTATTTGATAGAAACAGAGATAAATTGAGAGGGGAGGGGGAAATTGAGAGGGAGACAGAGACTTGAAGCTCTACTTTACCACCCCTGAAGCTTTCCAGCTACAGGCAGGGACCAGGGGCTTGAACCTGGGTCATTGCTCACTATAGTGTGTGTGTGTGTGTGTGTGTGTGTGTGTGTGTGTGTGTGTGCTTAACCAGGTGTGCCACCACCTGGTCTCCTAATTTTTTTTAACGAAGTTTTGATTGTCTTTTATAAATCTGTTGCTGATTTGAAAGCAGAATTATAAAATTAGAAGAATGCTTCATCAGAATGAAGTCATCTCTTGGGGTAAAGGAATGCTTTTTAGAATTAATGCACTGTATTTAATATCTGTTTTTTCAGATTGTTGGATTTTTAAAAAGTTTTTAAAGATACCTTAATTGCATAGAAACAGAGAAAAATTCACTGCTTACAAAGTTTTCCCTTTGCAGATGGGGGACAGGGGCTTAAACATGAGTTCATGAAAACTGTGACACCTTTATTCTACTGGGTGTGCCACAGCTTGCTCCATGTTGACGTCTTATTAAAGCTAACCGCTAAAAATTACTGACTAAAAAAGAAATGTTAATAATATCAGGAAGTTAAATAATGCTTGTTTTCTTTCAGTGAAGTTTTTTTAAAAAGTGTTTGCTCAATATCTACAAGATTATACTTATTCATTATGCTAACTTTTATTGCAGGAAAGATGTAGATAGCTTCTTTAGTTTCAGGTTTTTATGCAGATATTACTTAGTAAATATGACCTTGTAGATAAGAAGATAAGCCTTATAAGTCTTTTTATTTAATTAACTTTAAACTTACTTTGCTATAGGGAAATATACAGGTGGAATAACTATGACTTTGAGTGTTTTATAATAAGTAATGGAGTAGTGACTTTTTATGTGTGTACTAGACTCTTTTAAGTGTTTTTTTTTTACATAAAGCATCATAAATTCAGTATTTCTAGAATATTTTATGATTTTGAAAATAACTTACTATTATATTTATAACATATATCGTGTATAGGGTTACACTATAGAAATAGTGTACATTTTAGTTTCTTACTGATTTGACTTTTGGTAGACACTTTATAAAAACTAAAAAAATTCTACAGTGTTTTTGTATTTTCTGTTTTTCTTAGGGCAATACAATTTAATGGATAGTAAAGCTCACTTAGAACATTCTTGGCTTCAGCTCTTTCTAGCTACAGTGTAATCAGATGCCTTGAATTTCCATGTTAAAAGTGTGTGTGATTAAAATGTGCGTGAATTGAATATGGGATATCGTTATATGACTGGTAACTGAAGCTTCCCATTATGAAGTATGTGAATGTGACTTTGACTAAAAAGTATACAGTGTCTTATCCTGTGTCTGGTTAACATTGGTAGCCTGTGTCTCCCTTCTCTGTACACTGACCTTGCTTTACTTATGCTATCCCTACTAGAAAGGAGGAGAGAGTGCCTTTGCCTTTATTTTTATTGCCCTCAGAAGCTGGAATTACTGACACCTGGGGACTGTCCCCTCTTTCTTTTCTTTGATGTCTATTAGAGAATCCTAGTGACAACTTGCTTTACTCAACATTGTACCTCCACCATGAAGTATTGCAGTATTCTATAGGTTTTGCATGTGTTGTCTTACCTTTGAAAACAGCTTCCTGAAGTCACTAGCTAATAGTTTGGGGACCAGTTGTACATAGGAGAAGTCCTGGCAGAGGAGACAGTGGCTAATGAATAGTCCTCACAGCACCAGAGCTGGGAAACTTTGAAGATAATGCTTGTACTGTAAGTGGACAATATCAGAGACAATATTGTAAGAGACAATATCATTGTTGATATTGTCTCTTCTCATTCTGTAATTTTGTGCATGGAACAGGAATTGTCTCTGTGATTGAAGAACTGAAATAGTACTTTCTATTTTATTTTTAGTGGAGGTTTGATTCTTTTCAACCACTTTCTCCCTAAAAGACTGAAAACAAGCAAACAAACAAAAACCAGTGGCATGGCAATTCATGCTTTGCTGAAAACTGTGCCTGTCTTTACAAAATATCCAGCTTATATTGGTGAAAATTAACATGACAAAATATTGTATTCAGATAAATGGCAACAGTAGTTATATATTTTTGGCACCAAAGCACAGGATTGTCGCTTTCCCAAGCAGTCTGGTCCCTGCATTTCTGGTTGGATAATTTTAATTCCCTGGAGAGGACAGCATTCTTTCCTTTGTTATCTGTGTTAGCTCTAAAATTTTGATTTGTCAAAGGACAAATATGTTTTCCTCTAGATATTTAAGAAATATGTCATGCATTAATATATTACTGATTGGGGAAATTCTTCATTTGTCTTGGGCTTTGCAACAATGATTTTATAGTACATGTTATATATGGTGACCAGAAAGTGTTAGCAAGATGTTTTGGTAGCTGTACAGAAGTTATTTTGGCACTTATGTGCTCTGATAGGTGTTACACAGTCATTTGGAAATTCTTATTTGTTTTTTTATCAGTACGAAAATCTCCTGTTCCTCTTCTCTTAGACTAAGCTCATCTTAATGCCTTCAGTTTACTGGCTCCTTATTTAGCTGGCTGCCAGGTAAATCGAATGGCTGCAGAAAACACTAGAGAGCTTATGTGGTCACTTTCTAAAGGGTTTTGTATTTCCTTTATATTCTTGTCACCCTCTTTGGTGGATAGACTCAATTATTTGGCTCTGAGAGTGTTCTGGGTGAAATGCCATTTTATCTGTCTTTACAACTTTTAGGGACATACTTTATGTATGTCTTTGTGATACCAGGCTTTTACTACTCCTTTTCTAGGTTCTATATATTATTGACATTCTCAGCAAATCATATTCTTTTTTCACAGCTTCCTGACAATGTTATCATTATGTGTGTGTGCATTTGTGTGTGGAGTGCTACATATGCATGGCTTCTGAGAAGAGAACTATACATATATATGTGTATATATATATATACATATATATACAATCCTTTGTAGACTTGGAAATTATCATGAATGTTTTAGCTAGGTCTCTGTTGGAAGAAAAGGAACAAATGGATTAAACCCTATGTCAAGGAAATTGACTTGGCTGCATTTCATTGAGCACAAAGATCTGACCCATTAAAAATCTGTGTCAGTAGCTTCAGTGGCCCTAGATTTGGGACAGGATAGCTAATCTTTTTTTCTTTATTGGGGGATTAATGGTTTACAGTTGACAGTAAAATGTAGTTGTTTGTACATGTGTAACATTTCCCAGTTTTCCACATAACAATTCAACCCCCACTAGGTCCTCCTCTGTCATTATGTTCCAGGACCTGAACCTCTCCCTCCTCTATCTGAGAGTCTTTAAAGAACTTTGGTGCAGTACACCAACTCCAATCCAAGTTCTGCTTACTATTTTCTTTTCTTTTAATTATTATTGGGTAGACACAGAGAGAAATTGAGAGGGAAGGGAGGTAGAGAGGATAGAGGGGGAGAGACAGAGAGACCCCTGAAGCCCTGCTTCACTGCATGTGAAGTGTTCCCCTGCAGGTGGGGACCAGTGGCTTGAACCTGGGTCCTTGTGCTCTGTACTGTGAGCACTTAACCAGGTGTACCACCACTTGGTGCAGTGTTTCCTTTTCTGATCTTGATTTTCAACTTCTCCGTATGAGTGAGATCATTCCATATTCATCTTTCTCTTTCTAATTTATCTCACTTAGTGTAATTTCCTCAAGCTCTATCAGGATAGCTATTTTTTTAAGGGCCTAAACTTTGAGGGAAAGGGACAGACAACCCACATTCAGTGAGAACTATGTCAGGGGATATTACTAAAAATATTCTGTAAAACAACTTTGTCGGTTATGCTGTTACTACTATTGCTATTAATGCCACAACTGCTTTATAAATAGAAAAACTGAGGCCCAGAAAGTTTAAGTAAGTTTGCTTTGTTTCCATACTTGGGAAGTAGACTGCGGGGACTTCTCCTGTCTACTTTCCTTGTCACCAGGGCTTTCCCTCTCCAGGCTGACATTTCCAGGTAGAAAAACTAAGACA